>NW_004567213.1:70429-70929 GCF_000260355.1 Condylura cristata | reverse complement strand
ACACCACTGCACACACAGCAGTGCACAAACTACAAACTGTCACACACCACACTGAACACACACCACATTGAACACACACCACACTGCACATGTTCTACAGTGCACACACAACACTGCACACACAGCAGTGCACACACTACAAACTGTGCACACCACACTGAACACACACCACACTGCACACACAACACTGCACATGCTCTACAGTGCTCACACAACATTGCACACACAATATTGCACAAACACTGCATACACACAACACTGCACACACTACACACTGCAAAGACACCACACACACAGAATACACAAACTACAAACCGTGGACACACAGCACTGCATAGAATGCACAAACTACAAATCGTGGACACACAGCACTGCATACACAGTACTGCACACACACACAACATTGCACTCACAAAAAACTGCACACACAATACTGCCCACACAGCACAGTACACACAACACTGTGCACACAGAGCACTGCTCACACACTGCACACACAG
>NW_004567213.1:65277-65688 GCF_000260355.1 Condylura cristata | reverse complement strand
CTGGTCATCAGAGCTGCCTGCCTTTTTCACTCTGGGTTCAAGTCATCTGTCTCCTTCAGTGCCCTTTGCCCTAATTGCCTCTATCTTGTCTGCTGCAAGAGACAATACCTTGCATTTTAGACAGGCTCCTTTGTTTACGTCTTATGAATTTACATGAGTGCTCTGGGGAGACATGGGGCTGTGAGAGGTTTCTTCTTCCCCCAAACGGGGTATCAGTGGTTTTAGAACATGATAAAACACTGGACTCCAGCTCAGCCGACTCCTACTTCCTTCTGCCTCTGCCTGTGGCCCTATCATTGTTTAAGGGGCTATTATCGGTGGGGGTGTTTTTGCCCAGGTACCCAGTAACTAAGTTGTAGTAACAGGAGCTGAGGTTGAGTTGTCAGGAAGAGAGAGAGGGGCTGCTGGAGA
>NW_004567213.1:63109-63863 GCF_000260355.1 Condylura cristata | reverse complement strand
GCAACACTTTGACTCTCCCCAAAAATGTGGGAAGACTCCTTTCTTCTCTGGCACAGGTGTGGCCTTGGCAGGTGTGCAGACAGAGGGTCCCTGGTGATGGAGCCCTGGGATCTTGGCCCTGTCCCTACAGCTGGAAGGGAGTAGGTTGGAGGCTATACCAGGAGGGCCAGGAGCACTAGGCTCTTAATGCCCTAGTCTGTCCTCAGCTGCCTAGAACACAGGTGCCTAGGCCAGTGTTGTGGGATGTGCTGCCCTTGCTGTCCATACTAACTTGGAAGTCATGGCCAGCTTCCTGGGGTGGGGCCAAGGGATGGAAGAGGGGAGCAGTACAACAGGGAAGGAATGGGGGGAGGAGACACCGTCTGCAGATTGCAGTGGGTAACAGAATGCGGAGGCCTCCTGCTGAAGGGACTCTGTCCTGCCAGTAGCTATGGGGGTGTGCAAGGTAGGCATGTGGGTTTGCTGAGCTTCAAAGGGCCTTGGATTGAGGTTTTGGTAGAGCCGTGGTGGCAGTGGCTAGCCAATAGCATAATTGGCAGAGTGTCGACTCAGCAGCAGGCATCTGTCTCCTCTTTGTTCAGGCGACCAGAGCACATGTGCCAACGGGACACCTGGGAGCTCACTTTGGACTGTGGGTAGGGAGGGCAGTGCCCAGGCTTCTGGCCAGACCACAAGGCACTTCTGGACCCAGGCGGCCATGGGCAGAGTCACTTGCTGTGACACCACTGGCCTATAGGGGGCGCTCAGGTCATGT
>NW_004567213.1:62149-62856 GCF_000260355.1 Condylura cristata | reverse complement strand
GTTCCTTCTGGACCAAGAGCCCAACGCTGCCCCCCACAAGCACCAGTGCTCGTGCCAGCTCCCAGTCACTGTGGGAACTTCATGTCCAGCAGGGGATTTTGGGAAAGATGCGATGAGGCACTGTGAGAGCCAGCAGGGGAGTGGGGGGCCCGACCTTCATCCGGGGGTGGGGTTGGGGAGAGGGAATGTCCCAGATGAACCCACATCTGCTCTGGGCTGAAACCCAGGCAGACTCGGCACCCCAGGGGACTAAACCAGGCTGGTTGGGAGTATTCTGTGGTCACCCTGAAGGCCCCACCAGTGCCAGGACCTGGGGACTCCTGAGGGGGTATGGCCAGTGCACATGTAACAGTCTGGCAAGGCGAGGCCGGAGGGCTTTAGGGGCTGCTGCCCTGCTGTGCAACTATACAGAAATCACAGAAGTGATTTTATTCTTTCTGCAACTGTTCTGCTTCTATTTACCTCTCTGCCAATTTACTAGGTGTACCTGGGAAAGGACATTACCCCAGGTGGCGGTGGAACCTGGGCCCTGAGGCTGATGCTAAGCAGGAAAGGGGAAGCTATTATGAATGCAAAGGGTCAAGGGATAGGGAAAGAAAGTGTGCCCCCAAAGGACTCAGGATCCCCTAGTCTGATTCCTCAGCTCCACCCACCCAGGTGACACTCGGCTCATCCCCAGGCCTAGGACACTGGCCTTGCAGGTGAGA
>NW_004567213.1:60184-60706 GCF_000260355.1 Condylura cristata | reverse complement strand
TTACTAATTTGTTGTATCCTATTCCAAAGCAGGTGTCTTCCGTCCCATTCACTGAATTCATTTCTTCATCAGCTACTTACAGAGTCCTCATTGTATTCCAGGTATATGATGGAGCCTGGAGACAAACTACAAAACATTATGCTAGATGGACAGGAAGAAGCATGAAATCAGTGGCAAGGGACCCACTAGGGTCGATGGGTAGAAAGTATGGGGGATCCCTATAGTGGAGAATCACTGGAGGCACACACACACTCAAATTCAAGCTAAACTGTAATGACTTTTCTTCTTAAAGATGACAGTTATCTTGAAAATCATCCATTTGAATTTAACCCATCAAGTTATATCCAACCATCAAAACAAAACAAATAAACCTCCAAGACCCAGAACTAGTTTGTACTGATCTTACAATAACTCAAACAATCCGCGCACAATAATAGAACTGCAGTGTCATCTGTTTAGTGTATACGATGCCTACACAACTGTCATGGGTGTCCAGAAGGTATTCTTGCTTTCACCATTACA
>NW_004567213.1:40852-59495 GCF_000260355.1 Condylura cristata | reverse complement strand
CTTAGTCTCTGGTGATTCCTCTCACTACCTCTGGCCTGTACCTCATTTCTGGATACACAAATAAATAAATCCTAAAAAAATCATTAAGAAAACAGCCATGAACCTCTAACATGTCCATTAGAGAAATTTTACTTCAGTTCATATATGACCAACCTATGAAAAAGGTCTGAAAGGACCTTTTCATTTTTGACTCCTAGCACTGAAATTCCCTCCAGTATCACTATAAAATCCTACATCTTAAGTAGAATTGTAACCAGGCACAAATGTAAACTCACATCTAACTTCTTTATTGGAAAACAAAAATACAAAATCATTCCTTTATTCTACAGAAGCCCTCTTTCCCTATGGGAACCTGGGTGGGGAGGTCTGCAGTAGGCTCTGATCTTGTCACCGAGCTGCTGGCTGCAAAATCCTCAGTAATCAGGGGTTGAAGGCTCAGGATGGGGGCAAAACTAGGAGCACTGGTCTGTGCCTGTAATCCTCCTACTGGGAGTCTGGGTGAGCCTGGCACTGCCTACTAAGCTGAGGGTGCTCTATAGCCATCCTTTTTGGCCAGCCAGGCTCCCAGTCACAAGGACATCATGTCCAGTATCCTGGGACACTGATGGGGTATGGGGGTTGCTGGAAGAAAACAAAGATGGTGGGTTATGTGAGTTCCAGCCACTGCTTATCCTCACCCATACTCCAGTATCGGTGGCTTTGGTGGGGTCAATGTCTGCTGGCTGCGCAACCCAGCCCGGTCCTAGACTGCCAGTCAATAGTGTGCCAGCACATACAGGGTTTCTGTGACATTAGTCTGTGATGGGCCAGTTTCCCCTCTCTCCTAGGAGCAGCGCCCCACATGCCAGTCTCACAAGTACTCCAGTGGGCCTTAGGTCCAGCCACCATCCTCGACTGAGGACTGTATCTGAAGGCCTCCACCAAGGGCCATGTGTGCCAAGGCTCAGCCGTGGACAGGCACTTGCTGTGAAAATGAGTAAGCTGATCTCTGAGTCCCTGAGACCACAGAGCATGGCTGACGATAGGAGAGCTCGACCAAGCCCTCCAGGCCCCACTGAGTCCCCCAAAACAACAGAGACCCCATCCCCTGATCCCTGTTGATCATCCTGAGTGTCTGAACCCCCACCCTGTTGCCCAAGGCCCCCTATGCCCTGAGGCATCCCTTGTCAAGCTCGCCCTGGCCTGACTCGAGAAGGCAACCCCTCAAGCCTGATGTACTGCTGGCACCTCTCAGGTCTTGGGAGCTGTGGTGACGGTGACAAGGAGGACTTGGGCTCGGGCCCCATGCACAGTGCTGAGCTGGCATGAGCCATGTGACAGCTTTGTTTGTCTTGGGCAGGCAGGTGCCAGCAGGAACTAGCTGAGCTGCATGCTCAGAACTGTATCAGGGTCCCCTGCAGAGCCTGGTTTGCCAAGAGGTAGCATTGGTGACAAGCTGGCACAGCACATGAAGAAGGTGGGCCTGAAGGGAGCTGGGTACTCGGTAGCAGAGCTGCGGCAAGAGTGGCTGAAGGCCAGGGCCTGTGTGCTGCTTCTTAAGGCCATGAATGCAGAACAGGTGGTTGGTACTGCTTAAGCAATCAGCTGAAAGCCCCAGTAGGGTGTGGTCTGGGAAGCCCAGCTGTCTGTGAGGAGGCCTGTGCAGAGGCCCAGTGTCGTCCCTTGCCTGTGTGTGTGTGTGAGGTGGGGCACAGGTGAAATAAAATAGAGGCATTGGGAAACACAGACTGGTTCGTTGGGGGTGGGGGGCAGCCCAGGTTTCATCCTGGACTACAGCGAAAGTCAGGGAAGATGTAACTTCATTCGGGAACCACCAGTGGCAGATGTCTGAGAACCGGTCTCTGAACTCACACTGGCCAGGTTCCTGGCCCTGCTGACCTTGATGTTTCCTGGGTAGTCTTTTGAAAGTGGTTGAGGTTTGCTGCATTGCCAGCCAATAATCAGTCTGCAAACGCCATGTGCAGCAAGGTTGCTGGCTGCTGTATTATAGGGGTCTTTCTTGATGTAAATGAATGTGTCCCCTGGGCCCCACACCACCTCCTGGCCTGCTTGGTGTCATTTTGAGGAGCCACATTTAGGCCTCCCTGGGCACCCACTCCAAGACTCCTCTGACGCCTAATGTGTAAGTCCTCTACTCACTCTTTTCACAAGAAATTTAATTGTCTATTTTCATGAACAGTGTTGTTCTGCTTGTGATAGTCTTCCCTTTTTCAGGAAGGTGACCTCATACCTTTCCTTGGCATTTAGCAAGGCCCAAAGAAGCTGTTGAACACTTGCCCAGGTTGGCGTATGGGCTTGAATTTGAGCTCAGTCATGGCCTGAGGCTTGTGTGAGTGTGAGGACACAGAATTTTACAATCCAGTAGGTCAGTAGTGGAAAAGGGATGATATAAATGACATCTGTTTCCAATGATAGTCCATGCTGGATCACAACAAACTGGACCCCACGTCCCTCTCAGAGGCACCTGGAGTACCAGGTCAGCACCTTGTGACAAGTGTTGAAGCCAAACATCTTGAGGTGTGAGAACTGGCCTTCTGGGTAGCGAGAGCAAGAGGGACACCTGAGCCTCAGACCAGGTGAGAAGCATGAAGGTTTCCTCAAGGGGAATTGTCTGTATCTTGAGTTGGCAGTGAGAAAGAATGGAAAGGAGGTGCAGGGGGGCAGGAATGTTGTGTTGTGGCTTATCCTCACATTCAGTTGATAAATGAACAGTTTTTATGTGAATGAAGATTGTCTTAATTTTGAAGATTCTGACAGCACAAGAGCTCAGACATGGGTTTGGCAACAAGTACTTTCTGCTCCATTCCAACAATGCTAGGCTGAGAAAATGGTCAGCGGCTTTCAACCAGCATGGTTTAGATGAGACCTCAGCAGCCAGAAAGATATTTGTCTAAACCAGTCGCGTGGCCAGAGTGGCTCTTGACACTCTACAAAACCTTTTGATCAGAAGGAACTTGAGATCATGGACAACCTCCCATGACAAAATTGACCCCACTAGCGGTTTTTCTTGTGGTGAGAGGGTTAAAGTAAAAAGTGCTATCAAGCTGTAGACAGAGTTCCATCTCAGGGAGGTGACTGAGGGAGATGACCCACAGGGCACAGCAGAACTCTCCTGTCTCTCCTCTCTGCTTCCCTCAGGAGGAGAGTTCAGCGCTATAGATGCTACGCTCCCTACTCCATCTCTGGGGATTCTGTTCACCACCACACCTCTGGCATACACCCCTATTCTTGTATGTATAAATAAATGAAAAAATCTTAACAAACCAAAATTTACCCAATCAATTTCACATAGTGAACAAACTCCTAGGAACATTTAATACCATCATCATCCTGAAAGCTCTTTTAAAGTAACATGATATGCAGTCTATCAGTGTCTCCTTGGTCTCCTGCTGTACTTCTACCCCTTTCCATCAATGATAGAACTCACTGGATTGACTCCCTTTGTCCATTTCTGGAAGCTTACTTCTCAGAATTTCAGTGGCATTTCATCAATTTAGGCATTGATGAAATGTTATAAGCCTACTGAAAGTTCCTGTAAGACTTAGGAGGTCACCAAAGAATCACAGCAGGACTCCACACCTGCCCTATGGAAAAGAAACCATGTCTCATAACATCAGAGACTCAAACTGTCACTCTCAACCCTTCAGGAGGCAGAGTTTCAACTTACAGTTACTAGGCAACATGCAGGATGAGGTCAGGCTTCCCTTCTTCTTCCACTTAGGACACAGGGCCTCACCTTTCCCTGGAAGTTGTAGCTTCTTTAACTGACAATGCCAAGTGGCAGCTGCGGGTTCTGTTTTACCCGGGAATTGTTGCAGAGAGCCAGGGAAGATAGAGCTCATCGGGGATGTTTCAGCCAGGTGGCGACATCAAGGCCACCCACCGACATCTGTTTCATTCTCCTGGGCTCAAGAGAGACGAACACACCATCTCCACTTTCCCAGCCAATGCACCTGACAAAGGGCCATCAGACAGGAGAAGCCAATATCAACAAGTGTCAGGTCACAGTACTCTCACTATGCTGGCGGAGATCCACACACAGATGAGCACCTCTCCAAGGAAGTCGAGGCTTGGAGTCCATTTTAGATCGTCCTGCACAGGATAGCATTGCTCATGGTCAGACATAAGTTTTTTTCAGTCCACAAAATGTAGCTAGTTGCTGATCACGGATCCTGAGCGTCCTTGCTCAGGCATCTTATTTTAGTATTTGTAATTATAAGACACTGTTGAAAGAAATTATAGAGGAAATAATTGAACATGAATATTTATTTCTCAATTATACAGAAATTGCTCTACAGGTTTAATGCACTCTCTATCAGTAATGTTCCACCACGATCTTTTATAAAAAGTGATAATGTTGACTCAATATGATTCTTTGAAATGGCTAGCTAAATGTCATTAATAGTCAAATTACTTTGAAAATGGAGAACAAAGCTTGGGGACTCTCATTACCTGATTTTAATACAGGTTAAAGAGCTACAGAAACGAGGAACCCTCAGTTGGCAGAGAGGTTGACTTTAAAACTATTACTACCTGAGCCCGTTTTAAATCCCCAGCCAGGGAGCTGACCCGCACATGGCACAGAAGACTTCTCTGGTCTTCTCAGTGGTTCCCTTCAGCAGTGTATTTCACTGTTTCCTGGTTTTCTGCCCAAACTCTGCCTCTCAATGCCAGCACCATACAGCAATATCCTATAGTCCAGTTCCTTTACACAAAATAAATATACAGACACATAACATCTATGGGAATAAACAGGGGTGAGAAGAGTATAAATATAGACTTTCACTACTTACAATCTAGTCCATAGGTGGGCCCAGATATTCCAACAAGTTGAAAAGTTCAACAAAGTGTAAGTATAGTTCAGTGACAGGGGAGATCAGCTTTTTTAGCAAGTTATGCTCAATTAGAATTATATGAGTCTGTTACAGCCATGCAAGGCTTGTCAGGTTCCTGTTGATTCAGGCTAATGGACAAAGGACTTGGAACCCGAGATGTGTCTGACATGCTGAACCCAGACATGCTACACAAGCAGACAGGCAGAGGGCAGACAAAGACTGAGTATTAGTGACTTATTGGCCCCTCCATACTGATGGTCCTCAGCTACACAACTGATAGATTGTTGCAGATGAATGACACATTCAAAGGTAGGCAGAAAGGTGGAAGAGGTATTGGAAACATTTTCAAGGTGAAGGGCTTTCTTTTGTTTGGTAGGTAAAATAAGCTAATAAACTATTATTCCTTACAATATGCAACATGAAATTTGAACAAGAAATTGCAGTATATAAAAATATTGACTCACAATGGAGTAGACTCAAACGTAACTAAAGATACAAATATTTTGTCAGAAAACAGAAAAAACTTTATTTACTTGATGTAAAATGAGATTGCTTAGTGCCACCAAAAGCACAGTCCACTAAAGAACAAGTGAAAAAAGGTGGATGTCAAAAAAAACACATTTAATTTTGATATAGGACAATGAAAAGACAAGCTACAGAATGACAGAATAATAAACCACAGAGACAATAAATAACTTGTATTTGAAATATATCAGTCCCCTGAACTCAATTAAACACAAGATTTCCAAATGGCTGGAAGATAACAATGAAGAATATTAGAGAAATCAAAGCAAGTGAGTGAGGATGCTTACAGCTCACTAAACTTGTAGATGGGCACTGGAATCGTCACCCCACACAACAAGCAACAGGATATCTGACCGACTGCGGGTTGGCAAAGCTCAGGCACCCACAAGTGAGTCCAATGCTAATAGAATGAGAAGGCTCACTTCTGGGGAAAAAAAAAAGTTTATTGACGAGAGAAGCATCCAACCTACCAATCTACTCAACCTTGCTGTTTAGCCAAGAAATGAGAAAGATTAATAATGTTCAGGGGACCAACGGTGAACAAGTGGTCTTGGTGTATTTCAAGAGTTTTACAAACTCTGTGGGCAGAGACAGCAGGGGAGAATTAGGGACAGAAACCAAGCTAGACCATTTTCATTATTTCTCACCTGGAGGCATCCTGGAGGAGCGCAAACAAAGATTTGTGGAATAAAACATAAAGTGACATGAATGGAGTGGGAAAAGCCAAAGCTGACAGCTACGCTGGCAGCACTTTATGAAGTGGTTTGTTTGCCAAGCTGCCAGATTTGGTAAGATGGGTTAACAGATTTGGCAAGATGGGTGTGATCTTGAATTGTCAGGGTTCTGGGGGTTCTTGCAAGGAGGCTTCCACAGTTTGTCACTTGAGGACAGAGGAGTGACCTAGGCCCATCCAGAGGGTGGAGAAGGAGGAGATAGTGTACTTAGACTCTTTTTTTCCTAGGTAGACTGCAGACCTCTGTACCTGTGAAGCATTTTCATTTTGAGACAAACAGGGACATCAGAAGGTCATGGAACCCTAATTATGAGGCAGTGCAGGCTGGTTCTGCTTAGTTTCTAAGTCTCCATCGTGTACTTGAAGACTCTTTTTGCCACACTCACTACTATTTAGCCAATACTCACTTGCCTGTGTGTGTGGACACACTGTGCGGTGTAACACCAGGACCTTCTCCCTCTCTGGTCATATCCATGGGATGGATCTGTTGCAGTGCTGTGTTCAGTTTGAGGACAGCAGGCAACATGTCATCAATCTATTGTGAAAGCCACACAGCACCACTCAAATAAGGAAAAGAAGGATTTTGCACATTAAATGCTATGAGATAAAGGAATATGCCCACCACATGAGCCAAGACAAGGTAATATAATAGGATCCAGCCCCTACTGGAAACAGTTTGGAGATTCCTGTACAGATTACAAAAGGATCAGGTGGTCTTTGTTGTCCAGGACTGTGATCAGCTGGACAATATGTGGGTGGCTGAGCACATTCAGGCCGTGCACCTTGCATTCCAGAGTCATATAGATCACCTGCTGTGGTATTCCAATTACCTACACAGTCATCTATGTGCTGGGTAGTGCATTCAGAGAAAGCTTAAAATTGTGGTCAGCGTCCCTGCGTCCAGAGCACCTGGTCATTTGGGACTTTAGTACACTTGGGAGAACAGTGGTCGAACACAGTGCCTGAGTCAATACTCTCACCGGCCCTGGCTGTGCCAACCTCCGTCAGCTGCTTGGATGCCAGGGTTAATAGGCAAACAGAACAAGCTCACTGAGCTTAATGATCCCTTGGGCAGCTTCTGGGGCCACCTGGAGCATGGTAAGCCATGCATGAGTGGGCATACCAGAGCTGAGAGAATGGGCATATGAGGAGGCACGGAGTAGGGCGAGAGCACAGAGCACCTGGTGGCAGAATGCAGTGGAGAGTGGCGGGGGCCAGCAGAGTAATCAGGACTAGGAATAGAGAAAAAAGAGCGTAAAGACTCACTGGGAGCTGGGCAGCCGCCAGCCTCCTGGTCTGGGGCTCCTGCCTTCTCTGCACCTACCAGGTTGTCTCAGTTCAAATGGAGTCCTTAGACCACTCATAGCCTGGAATGCCACTGAGGCCTCAGCAATCTCCTGTATCTGTGTGCCTGAAATAACAGAGAATGTGCCCTGTGCTTTCTGGCACTTCACTGAGCAGGAGACTGAGAGGGAAATAGAGAAGGTCAGAGAGAGTGTATGGAGATCATCGGGGTTGACTGAAAGTCTTGTCACCCTCCAACTGGTGGGTCTGCATTCCTGGTTCCCTGCTTCAGCTTTGAAAGCCTGACAAGGACCTCAGGATGCCTTTATCCATCTGCTCAAATCATAAGTAGCCTTCGGGCTGGGATGGGGGTATCGACTTTCCCACTGCAGCCTCCTCTCCTCACAACCCTGGAGGAGACATCGGGGCTCCTCACATCTATGTTACAGCCTCTAGTAAGTTGGGTTCACACTCCTCCACTTGGAAATTGAACAAAATTCCCTTGTAGTTTGTGCTTCATTTAAATCTGCAATTACTTTAACCAACTAAAATGCATTTTATTGACACTTTATACACTTTCCAATTTTTTTACTACACTATAGCTACACAAAACTGACACTTTCCCGCGTCAAAATCACACAAAGTCCTGCCCTCTACCTCTAAATCCCAGCTTGTCTGCCAGTTTGCTTCTCATCTCCAGCTCCACAAACGGCAGAAACCTTAATCTGACAAAGGAATAGTCATTGAACTTGACTCATTTTAAATCTTAACAGCACTCTCTCACAGTGCATCGCCTTCATGCTGGTCTTCAGTTCTCAAGGGGCAAACTTTTCACAACTCAAGTGGGGCATCACACCCAGTGTGCTGTCCTGAAGCCGGAGAAGACAGTCTAGAAGGGCACAGATCCCGGGCCAGGGTTACAGTAGTAAGCACTTGGGACACTTGCAAGCACCATTAGTGGCCAGTGATTATGGTGAAAGGCTGGTCTAGACAGCCCGGAGCTGACACCGGACACTGCGAAGTTGGGCCCCTTGGCCCCACTATGACAGTCACCTTTGGGGCACAGGACCAAAATGTTGGTGGGGCAGGGGCCCTCCCAACAGTTAGGCCATGCACTGGCCCCGGGGGCACCTGACTGGAGCATGTGCAGGTCTCTGGTGTAAGGACACAGGCGACTGCCTTATTCTGAGCCTCAGCCTGTGCAGTGGAGCCAAATTCACCTGAAGGCGAAGGGGTGGGGTGCTCAATTTTAGCCAGGTTCAGGGGAGGCCATCCCAGTAATCCTTCATGGGGAGCCAGTAAGAGCACCTTTTCTGAAGGCTTAGGGTTGTTAGAACAAGGGGCGGCGGGGGATCTCATTAGAGCAGCTGGGCGTGAGTGAGAGTCCCTTTTCTGAAGGGTTAGGGTTAGGGTTGTTAGATCAAAGGGGCAGCGGGGGATGTCATTAGAGCAGCTGGGTGTGTGTCTGCCCAGCTGGCATCTAAGTGGGCGCTTTCTGGCTCCTGATCTTGAAGGAAACTCACACCTGACAAGTGTTCAAGAAGGCGGGGCTAAGCATGCTCCCCAGGCTGAGGCCTTAAGTGGGGTTTCAGGCCTTGACTGTTGGGACTGGGGCACAAGAAACTGAGACACCGAAGGGCGCTGGCTCCTGGAGGGACCCGAGCACCACGAGATGTGTACTGGGAAGGAGTTGACACTTGCACTTTTTAGCAGGACATGCCATTGTCCTGAAGGGGTCCTCCTTCTTCAGCCAGGAAACCATCAGGCTGGCTCAACTGCCCCTGCCACCCGACCCACAGGAGGGTCTGTACTGTCCACGTGTGAGTGTGGGGCACAGGGACACCAGACACCCGGAGCCATTCACGCAGGGCGAGACTGGATTCTTGGGCCCAGTCTTGAGGTGAAACAAGGAGGATGAGTCCCACCCCTGCTAACCACTGACATTAGTTTCCACAAAGTGAGATACGGGGGTGACTCAAGCCTAGCAGACAGTGCACCAAACTGGCCAAGGTATCCTGCGAGGCATCTGGAACCCACTGCTGAGAGGCTGCACTGCTGGGTGTCCAGTGCTTCTCTGGAACAGGAGTACACAGGCCTGTCCGGGGTCAGGTGGGGCTAGGGTCCAGATCGGAGAGGTCAGTGGCCCTTGACAAAAAACACTCATCCCCAGCCTGTAAGCCCCCACTGCAGAAGGCCGCCTAGTTCTCTCTACTGCTGTGGAGTTCTGGGCCAGTTCCAGAAACAGGATATCCCCCTCACCTCTGGGGAGAGATATCCACTTGGCCCTGGACTGGCACAGGGGCCGGTCACCTGCTTCATGATGTGCATGGTCACTGACACCAGGGGCCGCTCCCTGCCTGCTGTCACCCCAGCCCTGGCAGGGTGGAGTCAGATCCATGCATGAATCCCCTCCTGCCCCTGCCCTGGCATCATGCCTGACAGGGCTTGACCTGAGCGGCTCCCCCTGGAAAGGAGCCTCAGAGTGAAAATTTACCTTTGGGCAACACTCACTCACTTTCCACCAACAGCCCCTGCCCCTGCCTCTCCATTCTGCCCATGCTCCCCTCCCCCTGCCCATAACCTTGGACCTGTTTCTCCACTTCTCTTTCTTACCCCTTTCCCTTTCTTGCCTGTGGTTCTTTTCCTGCAATGCCTGTCCTGAGCCAAAACCACATCCACGGAACTCGACCTTCCATCTGGATGCCCCCAAGTTCTGCAAGGGGAATCAGACAGTGGGCAGGACATTCCCCTTCCTGCCTCAGCCCTCTGGACCTCTGCCAGGCTCCGCATCCGCACTGTGCCAGGGCATCCCTCTGCCCAGAAACTCTCTTGGGTTTGACTCCACTGGTGCCACTAGTGTCAGGTGCCATGTTCAGCCTCAGAGAAGGACCACCTTCCAGGGACCTTGTGCCAGTGTCGGGGTGTCTGTGATCCCCTGCCCCTCCCATCTACCCTGAGGCACAGCTCCTCACTGATAGAGTTGTCACCTGGATAGCCTGGTTTCCCATCCCTCCACTTCCACCAGTATCAAAGGGCCATAGCCAGGGTGGGAGTGTCCTGCACCCTTTGGCCAATATGCTACTCCCAGCCCAGGTGGGTCAAGGGCTCAGTGAGTGCCCCCCTTTTCTTAGAAGTACTTGGAACTCAGTGAATCTTCGACGCCTCACCTGCCAGGTGGGGTCCTCCCTAACGTGGCTGCTGCCTGAACAGGGAATCCCCTGTGCTTGACGGTGGTCAGCTTGGGCTATTGCAAGCTAGGAAGTCACCTGGGGTCACAAGTGTCTGCCTCTATGCAGGTGCCACTCACCAGTGTTTACAGTTCAAAACAGCTGCTCAGCCCTGGACATTCCTGCACATGCCAGAGACTCGCGATGAGCGGAGCAGACCTCCCCACAGGGACCACACCATTGGCGACTGTGCCCATGCCGTGGGACAGAAACTCATATCCCCGTGGAAGGCTCTTGTTCTAGTGTCACAGGTATTCACAAGGGCACTGTCTCTCAGTTCAAAGCAAAGGCACAAGCTCTGGGCGCTGAGGCCACTCTGGGAAGAGATCAAGTGTGCTCTCAGCAGTCAGCGGCTCAGCAGGCAGCTCCATCACACCAGGCAAGTGCAAGGCACAGAAGCTCCAGCCTCTGAGGTGCACAGAGTTTTAGATTCCAATGTGGCATGTGGAAAGCAAGGTCGAGTTATTCCTGTGAGCAGTTTGAAAGGACAGGACCGAGAGGGGAGGCCTTGATCCATGTCAGGGAGTGGGCAGCACAGCAGGACAGGGCCCTGAAAGCCTGCTGGGCCCTCGCATATGCTTTGGACCCAGATGGCCAGTTTGTGAGGGCTGAGCACCCGGAGGTCAGCCCAGCAGGTGATGTCCTGTCATGAAAATGAGCTGTTCACTGTGCCCAGAGAGACACTCCTGACCACAGCTCTCAGGCTGTGACATATGGTGCGGTGCAGAATGAAGAACCATGGTCTGGTGTGGGGTCTGACAGGGGCAACATGCTGGGGTGGGGGGGCACTAACTACAGCCTGGAAGAAACTTAGATGTCACTGGACCCTCCTGCCCCTTCACAGCAGGTGGCCTGGGCTGGGCCCACTGGCCTCAGTAACTGTGCTGGCCTCAGTGCTGACAAGACCCTGCAAAAAGCAGGCATAGTAGGCCAGGACCCTGACCCTTGGTCTCCGTCCGTGGGACCATGCTACTCCCACTGCCAGATCTAATCGCTGCTGCACAGGAGAATCCATTCCTCCCTGGGCCAAGAGCCGATGCCTGTGTGCTCCGTAGTGATTGCAAACCAGGTGTGGCATCTGCTGGGTGCAGGTGTCACTGGATGTACGACCCCGAAGCAGGGCAACCTCTGCCAATTCACTGACGTGTGTCACGGCAACTCCTTATCACCCAAGGAGACTTGGGAGGGGAAGCTGCTGAGCATACACATTTTGCGGGTCTGTGGAGACCGCGGTAGCCTGGCTCCTGGGTCCATATTCTTACTACACAGGCAGGTCCAAGTGAAATGCAGCTCAAAACTTCACACCGATCCAGACAGCTGCACCATGTGGAGACTGCAAAGAGACGTGAGGGCAGAGAGGGTCACTGGGTCCTTTCCTGTGTCTGGGTCTCCAGATTTAGGGAGCAGGTGGGCCTCAGCCTGCACTATGGGTGCACTAGCTGCTCTCCTTATGCCACTCTGGACAAGGTTATTAGGCCTGTTAGAAGTGACCCCAGTCCAAGAACCTCCTCCTTATTTGCCTCAGAGGAGCACCCACCTTCTCTCTACTAGCCTCCCTCCCATCCCTTCTCTCTCTCCTCCCTTCCCCTTCCCCCTGTATCCAGGTTACTCCCATTCCTCCCTTGAGCCTGCCCTTGCCCTTCCTCCTCCTGAATCTGCCCTCTGTCCCCTCCCTCCTATGCCCCATCACTGGGCACCCCAGTAGACTCAGATCTGCATCAGATCACCAGCCTGATTCCTCTCTGGGTGGAAAGCTATAGGCTCTATCCCAGGGCTCTCTGACCCCTGCACTCCACAGCGTGGAGGCCCTCATGGCACCTGCCTCCAATGACTACTGGCATGAAAACTGTTGCAGTCTTCAGTGGTACACCCTCCAGCAAAAAACATAACTAGAACTTTCTCTGATTTTTATGCACTTTTAACTCATTTTTTTACGGTTGCTTTTTAAATTATACCTTGTTAATCAAAGGCAAAAGCCACACAATGAAATACCCACACAATAAAGAGCCCCATCTCTTCATTTGCCCCCATTTTTTACTAGCTCAGGCAAAGCTTGTAATGAGCTTCACATTATCGGATCAGGGTGCCCACACACATCACGGCCACACCCATAGTCACTCCTGATGCCCCCACCTGCTTTTCCTCTGTCCTCCACAAATACAGACCCCATTATCACTCCATTGGTCAGAAACCTGCCAACTCCTACCAAAGGCTGAGAGTGGCAGCACCCACTTTGGGTCCTCTGGTTGAATCTGGTGGTCACTGGCTGAGCCCTCGGCTCACGGGACAGTGGATTCCTAGGGGGCTCCGAAGCCCATCTGAAAACAAACTGGGCAGAGCTGAGGCTCATTTTTGTTGCTTTCTTGATATGCTCTCCCCCAAGGAGGGCTGCCCCTACAACAGGCATCCTCATTCAGCCATTAAAACCCTCCTCTCGAACCCAGGGCTTGGAACTTGGCCACCTGCATCAGACACCACCCCAACCATGTTGTTTCGATGGACTTTGCTCACTAAGGGTCTGATTATTCTCTTCCCCTCCATGATCCAGACACTCCTAAGAGAGTATAGTGTCAAGTTACTCTCCTGTACCTGGGTAAAGACCATTTGTGTTGATTTAGAGATCTCATTTTCAACTTATGCCTAAAGCAACAGAGAGGAAAGTTGCCATCTGTGGGTATCAGCAGGGTTAGGCCCACAGAATTCTCACCTTTTATGTGACTTGATATTCTGAGAATCTGACACACAGAAGACCTGTATGAGTAGTCACACAATTGCCTGTTTGTTACCGGTCAGTACTTACTTTTATTTATTTATTTTATATGGAAGAAAAAATGGGATGAAGCACTGATTTATGTGAATAAGATGGTTCCAGAGGCAGTGGGAAGCAGTACACACAGATTGAGTGCTGAGGGGGCAGCAAAAAGTGTTCTACTCTAACCTGCCCAGGAGTGGACTCAGGTTTCATTCGTGACAGCCTGAGACTCAACCCGAGACATCCAGGGAAGGCCTACCCTGTTAGTGTAGTAATCATTATCCTAGAGTAAATGCTAGATGGTTTCAAGTTGCTCAAAATTATAAACCAAGTTGAGAGAAACCTCTCTAACACATCCCCTAGCACTTAAAACATGCCACAGGGCTTTTTCTGCTAAAGCACACATGACAGCTCAAACTTGGTCAGAGACAAGCGTCATTTGGTGACCTGGAAGATCCTGAAAAAAGCAGGAGAAGCCTTCCTCGGACGGCCTCACCGACAAGGGTTTCAGATAGAATGCACATTTTGCACAGAATTGTGTCAGCTAAGGGCTGCCCAAGGCAAGCAAGTGAAAGGCAGCCACTGGCCTGAAAGTCCGTGCAGAGGCTAAAAGACTGACAGCACAAGCTAGAGGGACCTCCTGCCACTTGAGATCCAAAGCCTCCTTCAAAATCAGGGCCAGAAAAAAAAATCAGGCCCAGGACCCTGGACAACTCTAGATTCCCACAGAAGCCTTGAAAATGGAGTCGAGAACTGAAGGCTCCCAAATGGCCACCAGGACGTTGAGAGCAATGAGTGACTAGCGTAGTAGTAGCAGCGGTTTCTCCCTCGGGCCTGTGAGATGGTGTAGACACAGGGGAGCGCAACTAAGGCCTTCAGACATGAAGACTCAAAGCAACCTTTGACCTGGCAGTCAGGCTCTGTGCACATGACTAAAGAGTCAGGCCACTGTGTTGCCGAGGAACCCATCCCTCTCACAATAGCCTCAGAGTGAGAAATCCCTCCCTCTCACAAGATCCTCAGAGTGGGAACAACCCAGGACTGGAGATTCCTACCCAACACCTGTCCAGAACACCCCAGATGTAGAGCATCCCAAGTCATGGAGCAACTCAGTTCTGAGGCACCCCACAATCAGAGACTCCAGGGAAAAACCCAGAGCACCCCATTGTCATTGCACCTCATAGACTACAGACCACAGATATAGGAGCATACCACACCTACAGTAGGTATCATAGTACTATGGGAACATGGGGAAAAAAGACTCCCAGCCTTAAAAACAAGGCAATCTCACCTGTGGTGATGGGTGATAGGCAACGTGATCCTAAGTGAACCAAGCCAGGCCCAGGCACTTGGGCCACTAGGTAAAGAACCCAAAATGCCAACTATGGACACAAATATGGGATGGTGCTGGGATCAGTGCAAGGGTTGGGGGCAGCACCAATATTGGGGTGCACCAGGGTTGTAGGGTGACACAAGAATAGGGGGTGGCACTAGGGTGAGGGGCGATACAAGGGTGCAGGGTGTTAGTCAGACCTGGGTTATACAGGTGAGAAACCAGAAATGGCCTGACTCGGTGCTGGGGTGTGGGTCACCCATGTTGGGGGCAGGTGGCAGCAGCACAATGAGCTGAGAGTTTGCTCCTGGTCAGGACCAAGATATTTCAGGTTCATCCAGATGGAAAACTCCCGCCATGGTGGCTTCTTAATGCTCCTCCCAGCACAGGAATTTGGTATCAGCCTGTTCACCAACATTTACCCGTGTGCACAGTGACCCTAGTCAAGTTTATCTCAGATGTTCCCACCAGCCCGCCTGGGCTCAGATGAGATTATGCATCCCAGATCCACTTGTGCACAGCGTGTTCCTGCCTGGATTCCTCACCAGCTGGGCTGGTGCAAACAGCATTACTAGATCAGAAATTGCTTCACCTCAGTTCTCCTGGGTCTGGATTCAGCAGACCAGAGGAGGTGTTGATCTGCCTGAGGCAAATGCAGAGGCAAATATCGGCACTCAGATAGGCAGACATAGAAGCAAAATCAGCTCGGTGAATAATGACCCATCGGCTTTGGGCGGGGCACCACTAGAAGCTGAACCACTCACTCAGGGATCCTCAGACATGTGTCCACACAGACAGGACAGTGACACTGTTAACGGCCTCCCTCTGAAGAGTGGGGTTCAGCAGGCAGGGCTCCCCAGCTAGGCAGATATAGGAAAGAATGTCCTGCCCTGGTTTAGGAAAGGCCAGTATGTCGGGTTCTCAGGAAGAGGGTCAAAGAGGAGGCCAACTGGAGCAGGGTAGAGGCCTGTGACCACCTTGTTTTTCCAGAGTCCTGCCAAAAGCCCGAGTACGAGCATGATTGGGAGGGGACAGCACCCATAGGGTAGGCGGGTGAAAATCTTGGGTTACTAGGCTACAATGGAACAGCTGATTTCAGGGCATTTTTTGGTAAATTCGGTCTAGATACCAATGAGAGAAGGCTGAGCCACAAGGCCAAGCCTGCATGGGTACGGTGGGTTTGTTGGTGGCTTACCCAGTGTCCGTGTTTTCTGGTGTGGGTCTAGCTCCTGCCTGTGGCACCAAGCCGAGTCAAAGGCGATGCTGGTCACCTTTCCTTCTGCCACATAATCTTCTAAGTGGGACTCTAGAGGGAAAGAGAGACACACACCCATCCCTTATGCCCCCCCCAGGCTGCCCTGGCTTCCTATTCTGAGATTGAATTTTCCCACTCAGCTACTGGCCTAGCCAAAGGGTCAGTTTCTGTTCAGGGCACCAAGACACTCAACCCGAATGTGGTGGTGGCCAGTGGGCTTAGGCAGATTGTGGACACAACCCGACACTTGGACCACACCACAGCTAGAACAACAGGGGTGAGTAGGGTTGAAAAAGTGGACAAAGCTGAACCTGGGTGTTCAGGACAAGATGGCAGAGGCATGGCACCTGCTGTGGCACATGGTGACTAGGGTGGGCCCTTCCGCATCAGCCCCTGGAGAGTTCGGTTTTCTGGGGTGATCTGTCACCTGCAGGTAGAGTGCTCCCTCTCTAGCCTGAGGAGCACCCACTCTCCTGCACACTGGACACTGTGTCTGCACACAACAACTGTCCCCTCTGCAGGCACCTTCGTGATGGTCTGCTGCATTCACCACGACCACTAGGTGGCTTCACCATGGTCGAGGTAACAGCTCGCTCGCAGAATGATGTTCAGTACATTACGAGCTCTGGTCTTGACACCTTGCCTGGAAGTGCAGGGAGAGTCTTGAGTCTTCACGTTTTCATCACACTGGACTCTGCTTTCTGGTATTACTGCACAACGCCAGAAGACGTGGCGCCAGGCACGTCATGGGGTAGGTGCCTGGGTCATCCTTTGAGGCTCAGGTGCTGTGCTGCAGGTGGAGTTTAAGTTTTCCACATGTCCTTCCAGCTGGGCATTGGAGGTCTAATTGTGCTCCTGATTTTCCTGCAGCAGGGGTGCTGGCAGAGAAGTGACCCCATGGACCTCAGGGCGATCAGACTGGGGCCCTGGCACTGGAGTTTCCTCATGGTCCCTGTGGTCCTCCAGCTGGGGGCCTGTCTCACTTGTCATTTTAGGGTCCCTGTGGTTCTCCAGAGGGGGGCCTGTCTCAGAGGTATTCTCAGGCTCCCTGACATCCTACAGCTGGGGCCTGTCTCAGAGGTAGTCTCGGACTGCCCGTTGTATTCCAGCTGTGGGCTTGTCACAGAGGTACCCTCGGGGTCCGTGGAATCCTCCTGCTGGGCAGAGTTTCCTCCCCAGGAAACTCCAGCTGGGCAGATGGCACAGATGTAATCTGCAACGCGCAGTCCTCCATTTGGAGTGCTAGCATACATGATGTCGCAGACTCCACAGTGTTCTGTTGGAGACAGTCTGGAATAGAGGTGGTAAAAGGTGCCCCTGGTTCTACCTGATTGGTGGCTGGCACTAAGCTAGTTTGCTCCCTGAGGTCCTCCAGTTGGGAGGCTGGCATGGAGGGGCTCTCATGTTCCCTCAACTCCAAATGTTTGCTGGCCTCGAGGTGGTCTCCAGTTCTCAGGGAACCTCCAGCTGGAGGCTTGGCACAGATACATTCTTGTGCTCTCCTGGGACATCCAGCTCAGGGACTGGAACATAGGGGGACAAGTGTTCCCTGGTGTGTTCCAGTTGGCTGACAGGAACGGATCTGGTCTTGTGCTCTGGTCTGGATATGACCAGATGGCATTCTGCCCTATTCTTTCTAGATCAAGGACTGTGTCCACAGGACACAGTGTTTTAGTGGATCAGTGTTTTTCCCAGAAAGGCCGGGCTGAAGGGTACACTCCCTGGAATGACCGGCACAGTCAGACCCAGACAGATGGGAGTACTTCCCCAAGGTGGCATGCCCCTGAGCCTCCTCCTCTTCCTCCAGCTTTGTGGAGCAGAGTATTAAAAAGTTGCCCATGATGGAGTCATACCTCTGCACAGCCACCACTCTGTGCACCTGATCCCTTTGAAATCTGAGGGACATCATGGCTTCCATGATGGCCGGGTCAACGTGGTCGTGGGAGGGCACCCTGAGGGACAGGAGTCCCTTCCTCATTTTCACCCAGGGGTGGTCAATGATGGTGTCGATGTTGGCTCGTTTCTTGGGGTCAAGCATCATCATCCTACTTAACAGGCCCTGACACTGGGTGGACAGGTAGTTGGACATGTAAAAAACGCCACATACTATGTGCTCCCCAACCTCTCAGGCATTTTTTCCCAGGAACGGCAGTGACCCTGTCACCATGCGATACAATAGAACAGCAAGGCTGCATATATCCATTCTGGGGATGTTGTAAGTCCTGTTAAGGTGGATCTTGGGTGCAGTGGACTCTGGTTTGCCATAAAATGTGTTCAGCAGGTCGTCAGAGAACTCCATGCTGAGCCCAAAATCTGCCAGCTTAAGTTTGCCTTGATGGGCTTCAGATCCCGGTGTACTATGCCCTTGGCATGGCAGTGCTGTAGCGCTGACAGGATCTGGCATAACTTGCCCCGGGCTTCACGCTCAGACAGGCAGCCGTGCTGCTTCAGGTAGCCCAGCAGATCACCGCCCTCCAGATATTCCATTACCAGCACCAGCTTGTCTGTCTTGTCCACCACCTGGAAGAGCTGGACAATGTGCGGGTGGCTGAGTACATGCAGGGTTCGCACCTCCAGCTACAGTGACACGGTGCACTTTTCCTTGGATTTCGTGATGATATTTATAGCCACTGAAGTGCCTGTGAGCCTGTGCCGGGCAAGCATGACCGTGCCATAGGTGCCCTCCCCCAGCTTCTGGA
>NW_004567213.1:38975-40543 GCF_000260355.1 Condylura cristata | reverse complement strand
GTGCTTTAACCCGCTGTGCCACCAGGGAGGGCCACTTCATAGTTTTTAATGCCAATATGACTTCTTGTGTGGAACATAATAATGGGGGCTGGCATCACCACGCTCACCGGATCTGAATGCTAACTGCTCTAGAATCCCAACAATAACTACTCACTGAGCTAACTAAATGCTGTTAGCGCTATCTTAACTCTGCATGAAATGCTAACTACACCAGACTTCCAGCTGATGCTAATGCTAAGTACTAATACTAAATTAGTCTTAATATTAATTAAAACAAACTAATTGAAAATCACAACCAATAACTTAAATTGGTATGAAATTTAAAAATATGAAACCAATTAGAAACAACAAAATTAGAAATAAAGCACACTTGAAACGAAAAGATCTCAAAAGGACAATCAACATTTAGAAAACAAAAAAAGTAAAGCAGATAGTGAATCAAAAAAAAAGAATAAAAAATAAAATGTAGAAGGGTGGAAATGACAGAAAAATAAACCTGAGAAAAATAAAAATTAAAATAATAATAATAAAATGAAACTACAAAAATAAGAAGAAAATATATAAGAAAATTTTAGAAATCAAGTTAAAATAAAAGACATAAATATAAAGAAAAATAAGTCGATAACTTCAAAAACAATCAATAAATGCATCAGTAAGTAAATAAATTGGAAAAAGCGCACCTAAACATGTCTGCCCTGTCGATTCCACAGGTGACTGAAATCGTCCTGGGACCTGAGGACATAGCCAGCCCAGGTAGGGCTTAGACAGCCTTTGGTTGTGTCCTTGCAGCGGCCTCTGTGGGGTCAGAGCCAGAGAAAACAGCCACATTTGGGGATAAATCCCAGAGGTGGTTACAGCCTGAGCAAAAAAGGAACCACGAAGAGGTACAGTCATATGACTTGCTAGAGATTGAACTTTTTAATCCATGAACTAAAACCTACAGAAGGTCTCAGAGGCGTCTCATTTCTCGTGGAAAACCTGCACTAGTTCTGACTTTTAAACGTATTTTTATAGTCACCGACTTATTCTCTCATATCCCTCCAAACGGTGCTACCTGCAACCACCACACCTGAATATTCCTCCCGACCTCCACAGTCACATTTCACCCACTTATATATGACAGCCACCCCATCCCAAGACATCCTTGGGATGATCTTGTATGTTTCTGTTTCATTCTGTGTACACTGACTTGCAATTCATTGCTCTTCACAAGTGAACACATTTGACTCAACACAGCATGCAGTGGAAGTCTTTAGATCTTTGTCCATCTTATCCATGTGAAACAGTATCTCTTGGTAATTTCACTTGCTAGTCCTCTTATTTACAGATAAGTTTGGTTGTCATTGTTGCATGGTTAAGAGCCACCTATGAATCTTTTTACTGTGAACAACCTGTCTGTGTAAGGGATTCATTCTGCTGCTTTGTTAAGATATCAGTAATGCCATTATGTTCTGCAAATATTTTACATGAAGGAAGCCTACTGTTTGAGACTGTAGTGTGGCTTAGATTATCAGCAGTTGAGAAATTGAAACTGACTGGTTGATCATACCTCTCCCATGTGCAGAGAA
>NW_004567213.1:30036-38628 GCF_000260355.1 Condylura cristata | reverse complement strand
ATTACAGGAGGTCATTTCCAAAAACAACATTCAGATCAGATGTTTGGATGTGAAACACTTGTCTTATAAATAAATAAAATAAATGGGTGCTTAATTTTCATAACACAATTCCATAATTAAGTAGAAAGCACTATTTTGGTTCATAAAATTTAAAAACAGAATCAGATATGTATTAAAACCATTTAAATTAAAAAAGGAAGATATTGTAAAATGTGTTTCCCCAACATAGCCTGAGGTAAACTGCTGATCGTAAGGAATGGCTATTGTGTTCTACTTTGCAGTTGACTATGTAAGACATATGTCTATGGTCATGAAGGAGAACTTTTTTATTTATTTATTTTTGTCTCATGATATTTTGCTGTAGTCCATGGGGCAAGTCAGCTCATCCAGGAAATTCTACAGAGGCAGAATGTGACTGCTAAACTCTAAATGTTGGAATTGGGATGGATTAAACGTTCTGGACATTAAAAGTAAGTTAGAATTATCCCTTCTCTTTCCCATGTTGTCTAAATTATATGTACTGAACATGTTTACCTGGTTCAAAACTAAAGAGAAATTCGTATGGAGAAGCAGTGCACCTGTGCCACACCCCTGTCTTTAAGTTGTTTACATGTCCCTAATCGTGCCCCCCCACCACACACTTCCTCTCTCAGGACCCCCGAGGAAGAGATGTGGATGGTTTCTTGTGGGAGACCCTTTGCCTTGATCACGGTTTATTGTAGGGTAGAACAGGCAGAGTATCAAGGTGGGAACGGTGACAGCCAGTGGAGATCCCTAGAAAAGGGAAAAAAAGGGGGATCGGCCGTGAGGAAAGACACGGGAATGGGATTTGGGTGCAAGTCTTCCTGCTCTGCCTTCAGCAAATTTTATTTTATACACCTCAGGCAGGCAGAGGAATGACATTATCATAGAAAATGAGCTGAAATCATAATCGCCTTTTTTATAAGAATAGTCTGGAGTCCTTTTGATCTTTAGATGAGATTATAACATTTTTTAAATCAATCTATCAAGGTTAAAACATGTAATATATTTAAAAATTTTATGACTAATATTACTATATTTACCACAGTGAAAGTTAACCAAAATAAAATACCTGAAGCACCATCTATTACTTAAAGGCTTTTATTTTCATAGAGACAGCCTAGGCGTTAAAGTAAAGGAGGGAAGGAAGAGGAAATTTCTTGTAAATCAAATTAAGGTAAGATTCTGAGTTGTCACGAGGATAGAGAGGGACTTCTGGGGTCCTTTCCTTTGGCCTGATGCTCTGGACTTGATCATGTAATTGCTATAAACCTCCCTGTTGTGGATGGTTTATATTCATAATCTGAAGTTGTTTCTTTTTTTTTTCCTCTGAATAAGCTTCAGTGAGGCATATGTGTCCATAGTAAGAAAAATGACCTGTTGTAGAGAGGAAGGATACTTTATCCATGTTTGTTAAGTCTATTGTGGAAATGTTTGTTTTCAATAAGTAGTTTTGTTTGTGTATATTTTCTCTTTGAAAAAAATGCTGGTTTATTTTTTGTTATATTTGGTGACCCATGGGTCACTTGGGCTGTATGTAACCATGTTGGGGTCAACCACTCCTTCAGTTGACATTTTTGGGGAGGTCATGGTGCTCCCTCCGCACTGGGTTAGAATCTTAGAAAATGAATCCATGAAAATGTTATAGAAATTTCCTAGAAATTGATTCTTGCACTATAAGTTTTTAATTTATGAAAAAAATCATTCTTAGTTATAAGCAGTTGAATTCCACAGCCAAATACTCTGATGATATTATCTATATATATTCCACGCTGCCCTCCCTTACCGTCATTTTCAGACAGACAGCACAGCCCAGTCAGGGATCTCAGTTATCGGCATAAGTTACCAGCATGCAGCACAAGAGTGATGCCAAAAAAAGTCATTCCCCCACTGAAGGCCATTCCACCCACAAGGAAGGCCCCGAGAGGACCCCCATAAATTTGAATGTTCCCATTAGCTCCCATACCTCCCCTCCCAAATATGATAAGAAACATCAGGCAGCTGCTTCCTTCTCAGACCCTGACTACTTCAGCCTGTCCATCATGGGTTCTAGGCCTCTACCCCCTCAGCAGACAGCAACTGGGCACCTAATTTTGACAATCTAACTGAGGATATGGACACCACCTCTCCCTCCCACGCTGCCCCCATTTCATCTCCCCGTGGCCCTAAAGCCATAGCCCACAATATACATTGACTCCAACATCTAAGGCTCACTCAGTCCCTTTAAGAGAATATCAACTCTCTACCTACAAGGAACCCACAAGAACAATAAGCACATCACAAATTGTTTACCTGGGGGAAATGTCACAAAAAAGATGCAGTAGGGACTCAGGTGAGTATCGAGGTCATGTCAAAAGGTAAAGGGCTAGAGTCCAACGCCATTTGATGGGCTTTCCAAAATATACAGGTGATTGATTCAGGTGTGGGGACAGTTGGGGAACCCCAGGATACCATCTCCCAGACTTTGCCCCTCCTGGACAGGGTTTAGCATTCCGTGTCTCAATGGCTGAGGCTCATCTCCCCCCTCACAGGTCCCTAAGGACAGAGGCTGCAGAAAAGCAGGGACCACCTCCAACTTTCCCTTAGGCCCCATCACCAATCTTTTAAGCAGATCCAGAATCCTCACTGGGCCATTGTGCCCAGCATCTCTCCACCTCTACCTTCCCCAAGCCACCTAGCTGATCAGTGTGTCCAGTTTTTCCAAGGTGGGCTGCTGCAGTGCTATAACCTGATGGTCTGTTGTACCCCAGGATGGACGCTGCATCCATCTTCCTTCCCGTTAGACATGTTGCCCTGACTTTACATAAATTTGACAAACGTTTCAATTTGGACTTCCCTTAGGTCACAAAGTCCCTGGCATCTCTATATTTTTGCAGTAACTTGTTTAAATGTTTGCAGTGATAATGAATCCAGTTAGTGGTATCTTCTATTAGAGAACCCGCCATTACTAAGTGCAAAAAAAAGTGTTATTAAGCCTCAATAACATTTTTCTGGACTCTTCTACTCTGAGTGAAATCCATAATGCACTTGGTGAACAAAGTGGAGCAGTAAACAAAAATAGTATTTTATCCGAGGGTTTCCAGAAACCTAAGTATGACTCCTAACTTCTTCACCAAGAATGTGATTGAGAACACAGTGGGTGTATGGTATAGAAAACAGGCTAATAAAGGTTTCTGTCTGCCCTAAATTCACACGGTCAAAGGTTTTGAGTCAGCCGCAAATTCACGCAGTCAGAGTTTAAATCTCTGTCATTACACATGGTAAGATCTGGGACAAGTTATTTCTTTAGGCTTCATCCTACATCATGAAATTTATCTACTTTGTGTTAGAATGAATAACCCTTGCCCCAAATGCCTACATCATAATCCAAAGAACCTGCGAATATCGACTTAAATGGCAAAAGGATCTTACAGAGAGAATTTATCGATCTTGAGATGGGGACTTTATCCTGGAATTTCTGCATGTACTCTGAATGTGATCTCAGGTTTTCTCTTAAGTGAGATAGTGGAAAATTGTTATTACACACACAATGACAATGAATTCTTAGAGATCGGATCAATGTGGCTGCCATAGAGAACAGTATGGATATATGTATCTTTCAAGTCAAAGTTCTGGGGTGCATTGTAAAAGCATTCATTATGGTATAAATGTGTCTATCATGGGCATTGTTGCTCCAAATAAAACGTGTGAGGAGTCATGTAAATCAGTAGAGTGGTACACACTGTCATCGTGCTCATCTTTGCAACAAAGCTGTGCTTGGTAGAAAGAGCTCTCATTTTCTCCACAGACCTTCTCTTCTGTGATTTAGTGGGGGCAGTTTACTGTCCCTCACTTAAGTCTCCACATTTTGTTTTACCTTTTGATTTCATTATTCTCATCCAAAATGTCTTTCTGAACTTAAGGGAAGGCAAACTTCTCAATAAATGCAGATGCTACCCCAATTTACCATTCCAACTAGACTCTTGTTCTGAGTTTAGGTCTCACCAGATTTTTTTCTAAGGTTCACTTCTTTTCTCTTTTCTCCCTCCTGTCTTTACTTCAGATGCTTTTCAAGTTAGTGCTTTCCATAACTAACCCTTATGCTAAATTAATATGTCAAAGTGATAAAAGTCTAGATTTAAAGCCTGGGATTTTGCCATCATCTTACTGTATAACCCTGGGTTAATGATTTAACATCTCTTGGCCTCAGGTTCTTAAAGTGACTGTCCATAACCCCGATCATAGGGTTGCTATGGTGAGGATTATGTAAGTTAAGATTTACTAAGTGTCTGTCACAGTGCAAGCACACCACATGTGATTTTTAATAGTTCTACATGTAAAAAATAATAAATTCAAGTAAAATACTCATGCATCCAGCATAGCTTGAGATATATTTGATGAAACCAGTGAAATTTCCAGGGAAACAAAAGTATGTTTTCTGAAGGATAGTCCACATCTTTAGCTTAGTTAATGTATCCAAAATCTATGTTTTCTAATTCCTATGCAGTGGCCTGGATTCATGCCAATGGCAAATATGTAAATGAGCTTGACATTGTGTATTGCGCCCTTAAAACACTCAGTACATTTCTGTCAATTTGCAGAAAATTTTATTTATCATCCTTCTTAAGAAAACCTACTTAAAAAAAAAAAACCTCTGATGTCAGTGATTAACAACCTAATGCAGATTTAGCACAATTAATTTTTTCTCTGTTTTTCCAGACCAATTTTGTTTTCCTGCCTCCTCTGTGTTCCTATCCAGATGTGGACTAATCCTGATCATTTCTGATGCTTACATTTAGACTCTACTTAATTTTAAGAATCACAGGTGCATTTCAGGACAAATCTCCTGTCCTGGGACTGCTGAGATGACTGTCCCCTGCCTGTTCTGTGTCCTAGAAGACCCTCTGCTCTGAATGATGAGCCTCTGCTCATGATATTACATAGCCTGGTTTCATGGCAGTGGTTGATTCATGAAGACCAGGGCAGGTTTGTGGCCATCCGGTGAAGTTTCCAGATCTCTAAAAGAAAATTATTTAGCAGAAGAAAGAGATGCATCCATGGATAAGCTTCTAATCTACATACATCATTCAACTTCTTGATAAATACATGTAGGAAAACTATCCTGACTACTAGCCAGTATATTCACACAGATTCTTTATATTCTTATTATTATTATTTAGTCTCTTGAAATTTGAGGGACTTTTTGAGGTCCATAAAGTATCTGGCACTAGATTGAATATATATTCTCGGCATTAAGGTCATGTGAATTGCAGATTCCTATTCACAGTCCTGGATCTACGCAAAACTAGGAAACCGTAATGATGAGTTGAGAATATTTTTTTTTTTTCGTAATTTGTGACTAGTGAGTATTTCTTGTCTCACCTGAAAGCTGGAAGTTCCAGGCACCTGGGCAAGGCTAGGGGCAGGCATCTTGATCTGGGACTGTTACTATCTGTATCCCTGGAGCCTCCTAACGGCTTGAACTGTATGCTTCATGGAAAGTGAAAAGATTCACTGATGAATAAGTATCTGCAAAAGTAGCTTCCATGCCCTATAAAAAAGCTTCCCTGTGTTTCACAGCGGGTAAGGCGTTTCTGACCACAATGAGCATTCTGTGAAACTCACCTAGGAACATAAATTTCCTGCCTTTTCCTTTAGAAACTTTGTGTGTGATCTTCCATTCTTTAATTTCTCTGAACCTTTATCTTGTGCTGTCAACCAGCGAAATCTGTGTCCCCTGACGCTGGGGTCACTCTCCAGTTCCAAGGAGCCCATTCCCTCATTTCAGATGCCACATGCCCAACAATGGAACAGACCTGGGGTAACTCTCTGCCTCGACCCTCCTTCCCGGCAGGCCCTTTGTCCTTGGCTGTCCGAACATTGCTGGAGCTAATTGACTGCCTGTCACTGTTCTGAGAAATTTTTTGGGCTCATGCCAGTGATCCACTGATCCTCAGAAGTGACAGGGACACTTCTCTCTCCAAGGTGTTCTTTTCTGGTATTAGACAGGATGTACAGACATACCCTCTGATTAACTTTGCTTGACCTGGTGAATTCCAGCCCCAGTTTATGGGATGCAGCATTCTCCTGCTGGCCTACTGAAGGGATGGGTCTCAGATTTACAGGACACTGTTTTTAGGAGTCTTAATTTCCACTGGAAGGGATAGACCAGGCTAGTCATAAGGACTGTCATTTCTAAGCTTGATTCTGCCACCACTTCGGGATACCTTCTAACTCTACGCAACTGCTGGGGCTACAAAATGAAATTGTGCCCGAATACCTCATTTTTTTATGCAAACTATCTGCTCTCAACATCATTTAGATAATAGCTCCAGATGGCCAGAAGATGGCAGCTTAACTTTTTGGTCCTATTGACCTAAGCATCTTCTGTCCATGCAATGGAAAATTATCAGAAAACCATTAAAGACAGGCTTGCCTTCTTTTTTTTTTCTCCCAGCCCAAAAAGTTACTTCCAAGTTCTCATAGCTCCCAAGACTCCTCACTTTAACCCTCTGAGACCTGTTCCTCAGATAATAAACTGTCTCTCCACTGGATCCATCAATTCCTTCTCTGAAATCCCAGGGTCTCTATCATCATCACCCTCAACACCTCAACTCTTATCTTACGGACACTCTGATCCTTCCTCTTCAAATCCAGGCTGCTCACCCTGACCGGACCACAGCCTCAGCCTGAACTACTTCAAAATCCAATACCTGACTCTCCATTCTAAACACCAAGTCATCATAACCACTCACAGGACGAACCTCCTCTGCACCCTCAGAAAGCTTGCAAGGGATGAAAGGGTAGCCAGGGTGTAGCCAGGGTTCATAATCCCTTATCGCTAGCTGATCTCTCTCAGATTGATAACCCCTTGGCTTTCTTGGTTTTGCCAGCACAACTACAAGTGGTCTGAGATCACTTACTTTCAAACTTTTTTTTTTTTTACTCTCTGCTCTCTGTCTTCCCTTCTCAAATCCTGCTCTACCTCCCAAATCCTCTTAGCAAGGGTCTGTAAATATTTCACTTCCTTATTTCCTCACAAAAGAAAGCTTCTCCAGAGTACTTCTCACTATGTGTTACCTCATCAATCACATCCCACACTCAGTCCCAACGTCTATCAATCATCTCCTCCACCTGAGGATTTCTCTCCTTCTCCTGTTCTCTGGTTGGCAATTCCCCTCCCATACCACACTCTGCTCACTCCACTCCTTTTATTTCCCAGTGACCCTTATCTAAAGTCTGCCTTTGCCCTAAAAAAAGGTATAACTCTCAAGCCCAGCTTCACTTGTCTGGGACTAATTTACCACTCTCCCTGGCTTCTCCATCCACTCAACCCGCACCCCTAAATCTCCCACAAACCCCCATCCCTCTCCTGTCTCTCTTCCCTGCTCTCCTCCTGCAGCTCACATCCAATCCAAAACCAAAGCCCACACACCCTTTCCCTTTTGTGGAAAAAGGCTGTGTTAAAGGTATGGTTCTGGTCCATGTACTGTTCTCTATGGCTGAAATTCCCAAATGAAAATAATTCGAGATCCTTTTCTAAGGACTCCTCCACCCACACTAAGGAAATGGAATATCTCACTCACGCTTAGGATATGGCTCTGCATGACACTATGTCATCCTGTCTTCCACATTTACTGCTGATACCGAGCACAGGCTACCACACACACAGATCTCTTGAGCATGGCATTTAATGAGATAATAACAATTAAGATAAACAGCAACAAGTTGACGAGGGGGCCCATGCCAAAGAGAAAGCTGAGCTTCTGGCAGCGGCACTAAATCTCTAACAACACCAGGCCATAGACTAGAAGAGCAAGGAACAAAACCTACAGGGTCGGCCTTCAGACTGGTCATTGGGATAAGCATCAGCCAACATTTTGCCTACTGCCCTGGCACTGCCACAGCTGGGAACATGTGTGGGGGTGATTGCCCTAAGCTGGCAACCCAAGTTAGGTCTATACCCTCTTCCTACAGTCAGCATAAACAGTATGACATGTCTCTTGGGATTCATCACAGAAAACTGTGGTGGCCCAAGCTCGTTGAGCCTGTCAATGATCACCTTCAGGAGTACAGGGAAATGCTACATGTATCAAATAAAGATATCATTGCCATTGGCACATAAACTACCTACATGGTTCTTCCCAATATGCTGGTATAACTTTTCCCTCTCAGATCTCTGTGATGGATGTCTATGCTGGCCAGAACATCCAAACACACGGGGAATAATCTCATGTGCATTGTTCAACTGCTCTTTTACACATTCCTTCCTTGTTCTTCCATTTCAACCTATACATCTTCTGGGAAGAAATAAATAAACTTTCTGTTCCTGCTTCATACATCTATTTCTTACCACACTCCCACCCCTAATTCCATGCCTACTGAATCCCTTTCCCTGCTGTTTATCTCTTACTCTGTTTGCTACCAGACTTGTTTGCTCCATCAGATCCTTCTAGAAGTCACCCCTGGGTAGTCACCCAACAATCCTGTCAATGTCACACTTCAAAATGCCTCCACTCTGGTTACAGTGTAACAATATCATTCAGATGCAAAAAAAAAAAAAAAAAAAAAAAAAAAAAAAAAAAAAAAAAA
>NW_004567213.1:18181-23317 GCF_000260355.1 Condylura cristata | reverse complement strand
GTTATTTTCCTTCTAGTGAGTCCAGGGCGTTCTCATTTGGGTTGAAACTCGTAGCATGAAAATCTATAGCCCGTTTTTGTATAATCCTGTGTGAGTTTGGATGCAGTCGCCTCGGCGTCTTTATTCTGCCGCTATCTTGCTGGTTCCTGAGTTGGTCGAGTTGATCAGTGGCTTTGTGCGGTGCCCTGGTGCTCAGGATCGGGTCTGCAGATTCAGCAGTTTTTCTCTCACCCAGGTATTGAGGATCAGATTCGCAGTCTTTCTGCAGCCTGGGCTTTACTCACTGAGCTGAGCTGTCCAGCTTTACCTCCAGGGTTTAGCATGGGGCAAAGTGGCTCCTGCAGCCCGCGGAACTTCCAAGGGCCTGTGTTTTCCCGGGAGTTCCCTTCTGGGAACTCCCCAATCGCGGATTCCCTCTCAGTTAACTACCTTCTATTGAGTCAGAGTGTTTTCGTTTGGGTTAAAACTTGTAGTAAGTATGTCTATAGTCCGTTTTCAGTCCTCACTTCCTATGCAGGCTTGGACACGGTGATCTTGGCATCTTTACTCTGCCGCCATCTTCCCAGTGCCTTCACTTCTATAGCCAAACATTCAAGATAAAATTTGTCATGATTTAAAACGCTAATACAGTGAGGTGTGTTTTACAGGAGAAACATGTTGGAAACAAGTAATTTGAAGGTCTTAGGAAGCAAAAGAAAGTGTGAAGTCAGAGATAGGCAATGACAAGGTTAAAAAAAAAAAAGTGCTCAATGGCCAAGATAGATAAAATGTCATGTGCTACAGTAACTTTCTAAGCTTATTAACAATATTTAACACCAAATTTTAATGACTTTTTCATCTACATTGAAGACACTTTTACCATGTTTGTGAATTTTATTCTTGAGGACTTGCTCATAAATTTGTGCCCTCTAAAATAGTTAAGGCAATAGTACCTCATTCATTTCAATGCCCCGCCAAGACTTCTCTTCTTCTGTCAACTATATGGGGTGTCTGCCACTTTCTTTACTCAGCCACCAAATCTGTCGTTTCTGCATCTTGCTTTTATTAGCCACCTAATCCGGGGTGCCTGCCCCTTGATTTTCTCAGCCACCTTATCTGGGGTTCCTGCCTCTTTCTTCTCAGCAACCTATTCCTGGGAGACTGCATCTCACTTTTGTTGGCCACCAAATCTGGGGTGTCTGCCTCTTGATGTTCTCAACCTCCTAATCTGTGGCACCTGTCTCTTTTCTTTTGTCAGCACCTAATCTGACATGTCTGCCTCTGCCTATCCCCCTCCACCTAATCCGGCGTATCTGCCTCTTGCATTTCTCTGCCACCTAATCTGGGTATCAGCCCCTTTATTTTGCCAGCTACCTAATATGGAATGTCAACCTCATGGTTTCTCTGCCACCTAATCTGGCATGTCTGCCAATTGCTTTTCTCTGCTACCTAATCTTGGGTGACAACCTCTTTTCTCTGCCTCCTATTCTGGGGTGCATCTCTCTTGCTTTTGTCTGCCACCTAATATGAGTTGCCAGCTACTTTCATTTGTCTGCCACATAATATGGCATGTCTTCTTGCTTTTCTCTGCCATATAATTTTGGGTTCTGCCTCTCGCTTTTCTCATCCAATGAATCCTCATTCTTTTGGAGCCACTTAATCTGGACAATCTGTCCTTTTTCTCTGCCTCATAATCTGGTGTGACTGTTGTTTTGTCCCAATTTCTGTGACCGGCTGCAAGAACGGAAGGCAAAAGGCAAAAATGCTGAGCAAGCAGACTTTATTGCTCCCGGACAACTGAGACGGAGCCCCTAGAATGGGGTCCGCAGCTACTGCAAAAACAATAAGGGGGAATGGTCTCTTATATGGATACTAAACTCAGATTCCCAAGGGGTAACTCATCGCTGTGTCCTTGATGTGAGGCCCAGTTCATGTCCTCTTCAGCTAGTCCCATCCAGGATCTCAAGGTCAGTTTTATTACCACTTTATCAAGCTTGGATGCAAGGCAAATTTCTTTACTGCCCTATTTCAGTCCTTGTCAGTAAATTTTTGATCACTCCCAACATTCCCCATTTTTTTCCTTAGTTATTAGGTAAAGGGATGTGGTTTCTCCATGGCTGCTTCCTGTATGATTTAGGGGAAGTCGTGGACTTTCAGCAAAAAATATACACCGTGTGGTGTAACAGGAGCTGATTTACTGCAACCTTGTTTAGAGCCTGCACCCATGCCATTAAAAAAAATTGATCATTCATGGGGCTATAGTAAAGAAAGCTATGACTGATTTCAAGGGGCCTAGTAAAGGGACTAGCCATGGTGGGAAAGATTGTTTTAGCCATTGCTAGAAGGTGTCCCTTCCAGAACTGATTTTTTAATGTTCTTGGCCAACTCATATAGCTTTGCCACATTTTGTTACGCTTTCACTGAGCTATCTCTGCAGGATGGGTCTGTTTTTTTTTTTTTTTTCCTATGGGGGAGCAAAGATAGACCAATGTAGTGGATATGACTGACCATACATGAGACAGTTTTTACAGGGATGCAGAGCTCATAGGCTGAGACGTGACCATTTCAGCGTGAGTAGTCCCTTAGGAGTCAGTGTTGTGTGCTCTGCGTTACCACCTGCCTCCTCCATAGAGTAAATGAAACTACAGAGTGATGAAGTGAAGCTGCAGAATTAATGTAATGGCATGATGTATCCTAAAGTGGAAAATCAGTGGGAGAGTTTCTCCTTACTCTTGGTAAGGTGATGACATATTTTTTAACTTGGATGTGTCAGCCTGTGAGAGAGGGTGTCTCCATATCCTCAGTTTAGTTGTGAATGGCTGGTGCCCAGTGCTGCCTGCTGAGGTGGTGGTGGCCTCACACCCCATGATGGGCAGGCTGAAGCTGGCAGGGGCCGAGGAGAAAGTGGCTTCTTAATGTTTCTTATCAGATTTGGGGGGCTAACTGTACCATCAAAATTTATGGGTGCCCTCTCGGGGCCTTCCATGTGGGTGGAATGGCCTTTAGTGGGGGAATGACCTTTAGGTAGCACACCTGTGCCGTGTGCTGGTAACTTGTGCCTATGACTGAGATCCCTGCGTGTGCTGGGCAGCCTGTCTGATAATGACAGCCATATACATGATCTCATCAGGGTCCTTGGCTGTTGTGGTTGAGGGGCCATGGGACTGGTGGGCTGGACAGCAAGCAAAGGGGTCTTGGTAGAAGTGCCAGGGGAAGTGGAAGGTAGGACAACGGGAGGGCGAAAATCCACACACATGGACACTGGGGAGTCATTTTCACAGGGATGGTGCTGGAGAAGGGATGAGGGGAGCTGTGGTACGGGAGTTATCGACATTGCTGATGTTGTCACGATGAACATATTGTGTTACACGCTGTCATCTTCCAGATGGGATTGCAGCTGCTTGGTATTAAGGAATCAGCAGCAACAGGTGGCGGACTAATGACAGTCCGAGGTGGAACAACAGATACCACTGGCCTGACAGATATGTCGGCTAGCATGGGGAAAGTAGCAGGAGTTGTGGAGTGGCCAGGGGTAGTAAGGAGGAGGAAAAGAGAGGCTGAGTGGCACTAGTGTCTGCAGTGGCCACGGCAGGCTCTCAGCTCTTGACCTGCTTCCCCGCAGGGTCCACCCGGGTGCCTATGTTACTGACAACAGCCAGACGGGGCAGCTTAGATGGTGGGGGCATCTCACCCTCTCTCACACAGCAGTGGCAGTGGCCCGGACAGTGGTACTTTTAAGGCTAAAGATATTTTACGCTTAGAGGCCCTTCTGCCTACAGATTCAGTTGAAGTGGAGCCCCTGGATTTCTTCCCTGATGTATCCTTTCCCGGTACCACCTCCTGGGACACCAAGTCTTTTGCAGACACTACACTTTCTGCTGTGGATCAGTGGGATGAGATGTTGTGTTGGGCTGGGGTGGAGAGAACCGTGTCCTGAAGAACAGGGCCCCTTGTAGGCTGCTCCTACCCAACAGGGTCTTCTGGGGAGCTCGTAGGCAGCACATAGGGTTCCTCACCCACGCTTCCTTGCCTGGGTGTGGGATAGAGATCCTGAGGCCCTGGGGAAGGTCTAGTGTCAGAGAGAAACCTGTTGTCCTCACGTGGAGATGGCAAAGGCTGGTGATCACTTTCCACAATGTTCCCTCTAGCTACCGCTTCCTCCTTTGCCATGGTGGTAGTTTTTGGGAACCTCACCTCTGGCCAACATCTTGGGGAGATGCCACTGGATCTTTGTTGTTTGTGGGTCCCAAATCCTTGCTGAGGTGTTGCTGTCAAGAGAGCTAGTTGACGTCACAGTGTTGGTAGTGGTCTTACTCTCAATTGCCCAAACATCATAGAATTATGAGCAGATTGGACAGGTTTCTTCGGGGGTCCCCCAGGTACACCGTGGGGAGACTCCCCACATGGCTACACTGGCTGAATATTATAGGGTAATCCCTTCTGATGGCTATTTGCAATCCAGGAAATCATTGTTTCAAGTGCCTGGAAGCAGGTCGGGGTGCGGGTACAGGAGCAGGGGCTGGAGCTGGGGCTGGAGCAAGAGCCGGTAGGTGAAGCAGCACAGGTGGAACAGCATGGAAGTTGGGTAGTCTAGGTGGGCGCTGGCGGGGCAGGTGCTGGTGGCGGGACCCAGAAAGGAATTTGCTTAGGAAATTGCTCATTTCAAGATGTCTGTGCACCTAACGCTCAGAGTGTCCAGTAAGAAGCTTGGAGAGCCTCTCCTCTGCTTCTCTCCACTCTGAATATGCAGCACCAACTGGTTACCAGGGGATGGTGACGTTCTGATGATGTCACAAAAGAAGTGTAGGATGGCCACGAGATTCTGGTGGCCATGTCAAAGGGCAAAGGTCAAGAGCCCACAACCGTGTGGATTCTCCCAATAAATTAGGTGATGACATCAGATTGGTCTCTCTATGGGGACTGTTGGGGACCCCAGGGTGCCATCTGCCAGACTTACCCCCTCTTGGAAAGGGTGAAGCATTCTGTGTCTCAATTTCTTACACAACCATTGTGCTCTGATACCTTCCCCTTCATGGATCCCTAAGTACTAGGCCTACAGAAAAGGAGGCAAGACATCCTCTTCAACCGTAGGCCCACTCCCATTATTTTCTACACCCCTGTTCTCTCCTTTTCCCATTGTGACCAGTATCTCTGCAC
>NW_004567213.1:16083-17986 GCF_000260355.1 Condylura cristata | reverse complement strand
GTCACACTGGTGGAAGTGACTCTACCAAGCTTTGAATTTAACTTATGGGAATCCAAAATTCTTTCTCTTAGACTCTGGTCCCTTTTCTGGCATCATGAATTGACTGTCAATTGGGGGTGGGGGGAGACAGTTTTTATGGCATTTATACCTGCGTAAATAGAGCTCATGTACTCTCCAACTCCATGATCACAATACAAACCATATTTTACTGTCAGAAGCAACAGGTCAGGAGTCACAATTGTCAGTATTACACCATTTCACACTGCTCATTGTTCTTTGTAGGCTGCCTTGGGTCCAGTTAAAAAAGCTCAAGTATGTAAAGGCTATATTGCACATAAATTGAGGGTTTTCAAGAAACAAGTCATAAAATGGATTATACCATATGGATCTGAGGCCAGTTTCACTGGCTTTCCTGGCATTTCCAGGTATTCAATGCCTACATACCAAATGTATCCTATACTGTCCATTAAAAATGGCAGAAAGCGGGGACTTCTGGAAGATGGCGGCAAAGACACCGAGATCACTGCATCCAAGCCTGCATAGGAATTGAGGACTGAAAACAGACTATAGACTCACTTACTACAAGTTTCAACCCAAACGAATACACCCTGGACTCACTAGAAGGTAGATAACTGAGAGGGAATCGGCGATTGGGAAGTTCCCAGAAAGGAACTCCCGGGAAAACCCGGGCCTCTGGAAGTTCCGTGGTCTAAAGGAGCCGCTTTGCCCCACGCTAAACTCTGGAGGTAAAGCTGGACGGCTCAACTCAGTGAGTGGAGCCCAGGCTGCGGAAGGACTGCAAATCTGGTCCTCAATACCTGGGTGAGAGAAAAACCGCTGAATCTGCAGACCCGATCCAGAGCATCTGGGCGCCAGAGCACCTGGGTGCCGCGCAAAGCCACTGATCAGCTCGACCAGCTCCGAAACTGGCAAAATAGTGGCAGAATAAAGACTCCAAGGCGACTGCATCCAAACTCGCACAGGATTATACAAAAACGGACTATAGACTTTCATGCTACGAGTTTCAACCCAAATGAGAACGCCCTGGACTCACTAGAAGGAAAATAACCTAGGGAGAACTTGCTTATGGGGAGTCCCCATAAGGAAAGCTGCACAGGCAGGAACTGATCGGGAATGCCAGCGGCTTCCAACTCCCTTGGCTCTTTTAAAAATCTAGGCGGCAAAAAGCAGGAAGCCTGCAGAGGGAAAACTGCCTGAGGCAGCAGCTGAGGCTGCTCAGCAGCCTTTTTTTCCCAGCCCTGATACAAACCTGAAGATAAACTGAGACAATTCAACTAGGGAGGGGAAACCAAATCCTGGGAAAAGGCTGCAGCTCAGAACCAGAGACCTGAGGATACTGTTGCTGACCTTTGTCCAGCAGCTCCGGCAAAGCCCTGAATATAAACTGAGACAACACAGCTAGGTGAGTGGATCCCAAGCTGTTGCAGGGGGGTGGGACCCAACCACAGGCCCAACCCTAGGATAATGCAGCAATTTTAAAAAACTTGCATGGGCACATTTAACATAAAGAGGCCCTAGGAAGTGCCTCAAACGGGGAGCCTTGTTCAGAGGTCTATCTGCTTACCACATCTACCCAAAAAAACTGTAGTAAAACCCTGGAGTTAAAGAGATACAGCTGGGCTCTGTGAAAGGACCTCAGACAGGGGGGAGACACTGCTCTGGGTGGGACTATTTGGACTAAACAAAAAAAGCTCAAAGTGAGGACTGGCAGCCTGCTCAGCCAGGAGTATTTCAGCCCTCTGGCATTCCCCTCCACTCCTACGGGAAGGGGAGATCCCACCCCCACAACAGAGGCTCCAAGAAGACTACTTGGGAGCTCTCAGTACTTAGAGTGTAAACAAAGCCAGTCACCAACTCAACCAAAGGCCCAGCTCCAGGGAGA
>NW_004567213.1:14406-15047 GCF_000260355.1 Condylura cristata | reverse complement strand
ACACCAAACTACCATGATGGGAAGAGACAAACAGCTAGGTATATCATATTCAAAATCCCAAGACTGCAAGATAAAGAAAAGATAATGAGAATGACAAGAGGGAAGAAACAAATAACCTACAAAAGGAAACCGATGCGGATGACATCAGACTTTTCTGAAGAAACACTACTGGCACGAAGAGAGTGGAAGGACATTCTCAACAAACTCCATAGCATTAAATGCCAACCAAGAATACTCTAACCTGCGAAGCTCTCTTTCCTCTACGAAGAAAGAATCAGGACATTCTCAGACAAACAGAAACTCCACAATTTCGTCAAGACTAAACCCCCACTCCAAAAAATACTATAAGAAGTCCTCAAACCAAAACCAACAGAAGAATGAACAAAACAACTCAAAACAAGGAATAAAAATACAGAAGGTCCAAAATGGCAAATGTAGGTGCCAGTATATCAATATTATCTCTAAATGTAAATGAGTTAAACTCATCAGTCAAAAGACACAGAGTTGCAGGATGGATTAAAAAACAGAATCCATCATTCTGCTGTCTGAGGGAAACACATCTAACTATAAAAGATAAAAACAGGCTGAAAATAAAAGGATGGAAAACAATCCTACAAGCAAATGGGCCAAAAAAGAAGGCA
>NW_004567213.1:9601-11125 GCF_000260355.1 Condylura cristata | reverse complement strand
AAAGAAAAATACCGGATGGTTTCACTCGTAGCAGGAGTATAATGGACCAGGCGAGAAAATAACAAAAATAATGAACAACCATATCCCAGAGAAATTTTGTGGGGGTGGAGTGGGGAATGGGATCAAAAACGGGCGTGGGGGTTGGGGGGAAGAAAAATGCACGGGTTTATGGTGATGGCGCACGGTTGATTTGGTGATGGGAAACCCGTGGGGATTACAATCGTGATGGAAAAAAATGTACAAAATGATGTAAAAATAAACTTATGTTTAAAATAATGGCAGAAAGCAGTGGATTATAATAATCTAATGCATGTTGGTCATTATAAGCACATAAGTTGCTGTGTGATGAATGTAGTTGGCACCTAAATGTGACCCTCGATAATGTTATGCCCAAGAGAGGATACATATGCAGAATACAGAAAGGTTGGAAGATTCAAGAAATACTTGAAAAGTGAAGTATTCAAGAAATACTTGAAAAGTCCTGGCCTACATATAGCTTTACTTAATGTGAATCTTCTTTCTTTAGTTTACCATCATTGTTTTTATCTCTCAGGCTTGTTGTGTATTAGCATATGACATGCACAAAAATTAGAACCATGTGACACGCTGATAAATAGAAAAAAATGAATATTATATTTTTCAGTTAAAATTTTATTTAATGTAATGTTGGACACAACTCATATATTGCAAAATTATTTTTATTCCTTTCTCATGAGATTATTTTTGATAGTATATTAGAGCAAATTTGGTACTTCCATCTCCCAACAAATTTCAAGACTGGTTAAGATAAAAATGTTTTGCACGCATCCAAACCATTTTGAAAAATGAGAAAGATAAGCTCTTGTCAACCTCTCCAGAAACAGAAATGATTTCCATTAATAGCATTTAACCATAATTTCTTGCTAGTGTTGAGGGGCATTCAACAAGGTACAGTCTGATGATCCTTTTTGTTTAAACAAAAATAGCCAGTCAGTACACATTTTCGCCAAATAATTTCTCATGAATTCTGAAAAAAGATGGTCACATCTTGAATTTATTTGAAAAGAATGAGTTATAGACATTTCACTTCATTTATTTTTCAAAAGAAAAATAACTTATTTGACTGTGGTGAGTGTTAGGACTTCCAGACATTAAAATGAACTTGGACATTAAAAAGAGTATCCTCAAGAAATCCACCTCTGGGTTTTCCTTATCAAATGGAAATAGGTGGAGAGAATTTGGTGTTAGAGGGAAATTATAACCCCCCCTGTTATATAAAAACAGAATATTTTTATTTGGTATGATTTGGTAGGTTATTTTGGAGATTCTGGGAATGGAGGCATTTTACACATTCATTCATGGCAATAATCTTCTCATTCTCCAAAAATAACCTACCTATTCTTGTTTTGGATAGCAAGGAAAACCTATATAGAATATTCTCTTTCTTAGCCTTGTAAGGTAAAATAACAGAGGCCAAATTGTTATTTTGAGTTGATTTGGTTTGGATGAAGAAAACATGTTAAGATAAAACTTGTCAAGAAAACA
>NW_004567213.1:1940-9306 GCF_000260355.1 Condylura cristata | reverse complement strand
CTTGATTTCAGTAACTCTTCTCTCTTATGTCCTCTACTACAATCAGTTAAAAGCATGTTGGCTTTTATTCTGCTCCTCCTTAGGACATTTTTTCCCTTAAATTTTTCTATTAAATGTTAATGAAGTACCATTATTTTATATGGTACTTCACATGTGGTCACCATGACTCTCCCATCAGCAGTTTGTTTACATAGTTTATATAATGCCAAAACTATTCATCGTGGATAACTAGATAATTGCTGCTCTCACTCATGTCAGATTGTCTTATCCAATATTATAGAAAATAAAGAGTTATGTTTATAAATCTTGTTTGTTGTTAAGTTAAATCACACTGTGACTGAATGTTTTAAATGGGGACTCAAGCAAGACTCGGTGAGCAGGGTTGTCATCCACAAAGCTTATATTGCCCTTCCAGAAAAAGTTGATGTTGCATGTTTCTCCTAACATTGTAGTAAAATTTCGTGTCAACTACCAAACAGATTGAATTCAATCTTTAGGAACAGAAAATACGCTTTTTAAATGCTTTTTTTGTAGTTACATAGTTAACAACCGGTCTTCAAAGAAAAGAATCTGAATCTTAGTAGTGAAAGAGAAGAATCAATAGTGAAGTTCAAATAACTAAGTGAACCCCCACAAGTTTAATGCATTCTGTGTAAATGACTTCCATTACAAAACATCTTAAGTGACAGGATAATCCCTTCTTAACCTTTCTTTAAAAGGCATTGTAGACACCTCCAGAACATGTCTGAGAGAGAATCTTGACTTCACTCCATCAAAACACACTGTTAAGGTCCGAAATCACCCGGTTATCCCTCGTGACAAAGAACAGGGCCAGGGATGCACAAACAAGCAGAGTTTATTAAACCAGCTAGCTCGGGTCAAGCCTTCCTTCAGAGCAAGATCCAGACGATAGGAATGTCAGAGAATATATAGGCCCTTATTGGCCATTACATACATCATAGCCATTGCAAACTCAAGGAGTAACAAACTTCACAGCATTCAAGGAAGGGTTTCTAAGAACATGTCTCAGTCATGAGTCAGGAGCTAATATCAGGGTCTAGTTTCAGCTGGTTCCAGGAGCTGGCACCAGGAATGCTATCTGCCTGTCCTTTCTGGGCCCAGGGTGAGTTAGAGACCCAGACAGAGGGACATGAGCAGAGGGGATTAATAGTTGGTGCCCACTTGAGCCACTGGACTCAGTGGGTTCCTTGAAGACGACCAGATACAGCCCTCATTCTCAAGCAGCGCACAACCAACCTGCCACAAGGACTTTGAAACTGCCATAAGAACATCTCCTTAGAGACAGGGAAGCAACCCAGAATTGTCACAATGGAATCCTACACATCTTGGCCTGTCATTGGCTGGCACCCCAATGTGGGAGGAGCTTAACTTGGCCACAGGGAGCGGTTGACCCCACTGGCCAGTCACCAATTCCCTCTTGCAAGTTAGAGCCCCTGGGGTGGCTGGGTCTAGTATTTCCTCCATCTCATTTGTTTTCCAGCAAGCCCCTACCCCAGTGGTGTCCCAATATTCTGGATATAAAGACTGTGTGAGAGGAAAACTCCTGGCCCGAGCAGGGTTGTTTGTAAGGAAAGTACCCTAGGCATAGGGAGAAGCCCTAGTCTTGCCCGGCTCATCCATTCTTGCAGAAGGAGGATCTTGGGCTTGTGCTGTTGCCTCAGCATTGCCCCTAGAATCCGAGACCCTTATTGTGCTGAACATTCTGTGGACAGCAGGTGGTTGACAAGCCCAGAGCCTCTTGCAGACACCCAGGTTCCTGTAGGGAAAGCTGTTTCTGTAAAGGAATAAATTAGTGGTTTTGTTTGTTTGTCAATGGAATTGTAATATGTTAGTTTACATTTGTGCCTGGGTAGAATTCCACTTAAGTTACAGGATTTTTTTTTAAAGAATATTGGAGGAAATACCAGTGCAAAGAGTAAATATATGAATTTGCAGCCAGTGTCCCTCTCAGAGCTTTATAATATACAGTTGTCTATTTATGGAGTGAAGTCAAGATTCTCTCACAGAGATGTACTAGAGGCAGCTAGACTTGCCTTTTAAAGAAAAAGTAAGAAGGGGTTATCCTGCTGCTCATGATGGGATGTCATTTTAGCAGAATTCATTAAACTTAAGTGGGTTCACTTAGTTATTTGAACTTCAGTATTGATTCTTCTTTCACTACTAAGATTCAGATACTTTCCTATAAAAGCCAGTTTTTAACTATGTAAGTGCAAAAAACATTTAAAATGTTTACCTTGTGTTCCTAAAGATTGAACTTGATATGTATTTACTGTGGTATTTCACACAAAATCTTACTGCAATGTCAGGGGAAACATGCACCCTCATACTGCAATGTCAGGGGAAACATGCACCCTCAAGTCTTTCTGGAAAGGCAATACATGACTTTGTGGATGACTACCCTACTCCCCCAAGCATGCTGGAGTCAGTCCCCTTTTAAATCTTTTAGACAATCACAGTGTTTTTGTTTTTGTTTTTTTTTAAATTGACATCAAACAAAAATTTATAACATAATTCTTTATTTCCACTAATATTAGATAAGAAAATCTGACATAGGTGAGAGCAGAGACTAGCTAGATATACGCAATGAATGTTCTTGGCATTATATAAAGTATGTAAACAAACTGTGGTTCTCTTACCTTAGTAGATTTTTTTTTTAAGATAAAACTGAGATCACTATAAACTAGTTTGTAAGCTTGGCAGTTTGGTGTTGTGTGTTAATTTGGTTGGTTAGAACTTATGGGTTGAATTCAAATAGATAGTTGCCAAGATAATTTTCATTTTTTAGACGCAGATTTGTACAATTTAACTTACAATTTCAATATTCCCCCTAAAGGGTTTCTCCACTATAGTGATCCGTAAGTTTTCTACCCCTTTGCCCATAAGTGAGTACCACCACCACTGCCTGAGGCTGCTTGTAAAGTGAAGTGGCTAAGAGGAAGCTGTCAGGAATGCGAAGGGAGAAGGAAAACAGGGCGTACACAGTGTACCCCCACAAGACCCAGGATCCTCTGGTCTGGGTCCATGTTCCCATCTGCCCAGGTGCCCCAAGGATCATGCCCCCTACCTATGAGATGGCCTGCACAGGAGACCAGAGTTCTTGCCAAGCCTGTGCAAGGAGATGCAGGCCAGGTCCTGGCCATCCCCAAATGCTGGTGGGCAGGTAAGGGGTCAGGACCTGTAAAGTCACTTTTATATCCTACCAGAGTGCTACAACAGCTCTTAGAATCATGTTCTTTTTTTTTTTTTAGAAGATTTCTGGATTTATTCATACAAAAACTGGGATACAGACCAAAGATGCAGGGAGTGAGAGGTGGAACCAGAGACAGTGTAGGGAGAGGAACAAGATGATCAACTGAAATGCGCTGATGAGGGGAGCAGTCGGCATCAGGAGAGTTCGGCCACGCCATGTGGGAAGTCTCACTGGCTGGGCATCAAGCTATAACAGTATTTAAACAGGTACAAGAGGAAGACCAGCTTCTTTGTTTTACAGATATAAGTGGATATTTTTTTAGATTTATTTATTCATATGGAACTGGGGTACAGGACAGAAATGTGGAGGGTGAGAGGATTCACCAGGGACAGAGTGGGGAGCAGAACAGGCAGATGGACGAAGTACACTGCTGAGGGGAGCAGTGGGCGGGTCAGGAGTGGTCTGACATGCCATGTGGATCTCCTCCAGGGCAGGCGGGGATCAAACTCATAAGGAAGTGGCTTTAGCTTCTTAGTGCTGTGCTTTAACTCGCTGCGCCACCAGGGAGGGCCCTGTTTTTGTTTTTTATGAAAATCACTTTTGTTGGGAGAGGGGAGAAGAAGTATGTTTCATTAGGTTTGCAGTTTCAGCCCTAAAATAAGAGGAATTTCTACAAATCTGCTGTATGACTTATTTTTGATCTAACTATGCTGTAATGTACACTCATACCGAAGAGTAGACTCTATCTCATGAGTTTTTTTTATAATAATAAGTATAAAAGGACAAGCTGAAAATGAGAGTTTCAATTTCTAGATCACTTCTCTTAGCCTGTCAAACTCTCATTACTTAAGGATCCTTAAAAATCACTTTTTGTAGCATTTACACTCATCCGATAATCATTTTAACACTACTTTAAATGTCCAATTATATATATATATATGTGTGTGTGTGTGTGTGTATGCATATATATGTATATACATATATGTGTGAATATATATTTGTATGTATGCATATATCATATATGTATGTATATGTATATGTGTATGCATATGCATATGTATATGTATACACATAGAGAACTGGGGTACACACTTGAGGTGCAGGGACAATGAAAGGAATCACCAGAGACAAAGTGGGCAGCAGAACAGGGAGATTGACTAAGTACACTGATGAGGGGAGGAGCCAGCAAGACAGGAGCATTCTGCCATGCCATGAGGATTGGATGGGATAGAACTCATACTGAGTGGCTGTCGCTAGCTTCATTTTGCTGTGCTTTAACCAGTTGTGACACTAAGGAGGACCCTAAATGTTCAATTTTGTATTTTCCAATCTTTCCATAAATACTGTGATTTCATTGTGAATTTATTTAAAACACTAATATTTATGAAAATTATCAGTTATCAAGGTTTTTATTAATGATGGAATCTAATAACTTCAGATAGTGTTTATAGGTTAACGGCATTCATTATAATGAATGTCTTAACTTGGTGTTTCTATCTCATTGTATTCAATCCCACTAACAGGTTAATTTCATTCCATTCATTGAATTATTTAATGTATTCATGAGATACTAATTGAGTCATTATTTTGATTTCGGTACTACTGATGGAGGAAGGAATGTAGGGTCATCACAAGTGTTTCACATAGGGGGTGGTAAAAGGGTTCAGCATAGCTAGTAACACAGCCATGGAAATAAAGATCCTTGACACAGGCATAAAATCAGGGTCTTCAGAGGCCAATGCCAGGGTGTGGGCAGGAGGCCCATGCTGATAAGAGATTTCTGGGGATGGTGTCTGGAGCTCAGAACCAAAAGTGGAAAGACAAAGATATGGGGATGGAACATATTAGCGACTCCTGTCCTTCCCTATTCTATTCAAAATCAGAAAAACTTGGCTCACAAGGAGAAGCTGCGTGTATCAGTTCAATCTCTGCAAAAGCAGGATACAGCAGTCTGCTGCCCAGCTGTGCCTACGCAGGTGCTTCTTCCCACCATTTCCATCTGCAGGGCAGGGGCCTCCTGCCTGCCCATGTCCTGTACCATGCTGGGAACTATCTGTACTGACCTCCCTCAGTGGAGGCCCCTCTCTTAAGCCCCCCTGCCTGCAACCATGCAGCCCTCTCTCTGCAAAACTGTCCCTTCTGGGTGTCTCTATTGCCCACCTGCGTTCATGCAAGTGCCTTTTCCTTTCCTGTCCCTTTTCTAGTAATTGAGTGCCTGCTTCATGGAGAAACTTGCCATGTGTTGCTGATAGGGGAGCTCTGCTGAAACTTTTCCCAGAGTAAACCGAAGGAACCCAAACTCCAAAATTGGCATCACGGTGATGGCTCCTGGAGACCAACTCCACAACAATATGCTAGAGAAACAGAAGGAAGCATGAAGGCAGTGGGAAGATGCCTCCACTTGGGGGAGATGAGTAGAAAACACAGGGAACTCTTACCATGGAGAAAAACTGGTGAGGACACACTGAAATGGTAAGTTTAACTGTAACAGTTCTCTTTCTTAAAGATGGCTTTTTTTCTTGAAAGTAATCCATTTGAATTCCACCCATACAAGTTATAACCAACCACACAAACAACAGAAACTTCCAACTCCAAAAAGGGGAGGGGGCTATAGGGGCAGCAGGAGGGGCTGGAGGTGCAGAGGTGGCATCTGCTGGAGGTGCAGGAGCTGGGCTCAGAGGCAGTGTTGGCAGGGAATGGTCGTGGTGCTTTCATGGGAGTCCTACCCGCAGGTCATGTTGTGCCTGAAATTTAGAAAATCAAACTGAAACTGGGACAAAATCTCACTTTTCTAAATATTTGGGAAGCCAGTAATAGCACAAATTGTATCCATGTTTATGAAAAAATGTGCTTAAGGCCTTCACTGTGACCACCAAGGTCCCCCAACACTGCCTTCCTGCAGATGGGCATCCTGCTCCCTGTGCAGACCACCCTGCCCTTCTCCACCTGTTACTACCAATGCAGCCACATCCACCCCTCCTCACTCTGATTGGCTCAAGCTCCTCCAGCTGCTGTGCTTTGCCTGGGGGGCTTCTCCTTCATCCACATTTTGGCTCCCACCCTGGGGAGTCACATTATTCTCACTTCTGTATCTATTCCCCTTCTGCCCCCACAGCTGCCCCAACATCAGGATTAGTGACATTATTTAAGCACTGAGGTGGGGACCAGGCCATGGCCAAGTCTAGTAAGGAAATACTCACCAGGCAAATCAGGAAGGTGGGAAGGAGTGCCACCTGGCGGGCAGGAGTGGCAGTGCAGCCACAGAGGGAATAGTGAAGACAGTGGCCACAGCCTAAGTGGAAGCACAGGGGAGGGCATGGTCTTAGTTGGAGGTGGTACCAGCTGGACAAGAAGGGGAAATGGGACTTCCAGAAGATGGCAACAGGGTAAAGACATCGAGATCCACTGTGTGCAGGCCTGCATAGGAATTGAGGACTAAAAAGAGACTATAGACACACTTACTACAAGATTCAACCCAAAGGAAAATACCCCGGACTCACTAGAAGGTAGATAACTGAGGGGGAATCGGTGATTGGGGAGTTCCCAGAAGGGAACTCCCGGGAAAACCCGGGCCCCTGGAAGTTCTCTGAGCTTCAGGAGCCGCTTTGACCCACACTAAACCCCGGAGGTAAAGCTGGACAGCTCAACTCAGTGAGTGGAGCCCAGGCTGCAGAAAGACTGCAAATCTGATCCTCAATACCTGTGTGAGGGAAAAACCGCTGAAACTGCAGACCCAATCCGGAGCACCTGGGCGCTGCAAAAAGCCACTGATCAGCTCGACCATCTCGGGAACCGGCAAGATAGGGGCAGAATAAAGACACCAAGATGACTACATCCAAACTCGCACGGGATTATACAAAAACGGGCTATAGACATTCATGCTACGAGTTTCAACCCAAATGAGAACGCCCTGGACACACTAGAAGGAAAATAACCGAGGGAGAAACAGCGATTTCCTTATTGGGAGTCCCCATAAGGAAAGCCGCACTGGCAGGAACTGATCTGGGAATGCCAGCGGCTTCCAACTCGCTCGGCTCCTTTAAAACTCTAGGTGGTGGCTGCAGAAGGTAGGAAGCTACCTTCAGAGGGAAAACGGCCTGAGGCTGCAGCTGAGGGCTACTCTGCAGCCTTTTGTCCCAGCCCTGCTACAACCCT
>NW_004567213.1:0-480 GCF_000260355.1 Condylura cristata | reverse complement strand
GAATGAAGAAATGCTTCAAGAGCTATCTGACACCATTAGGAAATGAAATATCAGAGTTATAAGTATCCCAGAAGGCGAAGAGAAAGGCCAAAGGATAGAGAAAATATTCACAGAGATAATAGAAGCGAACTTCCCTAATTTGAAGAAGGAGATGAAAGTAGACATCCAAGAAGCCTGGCGTGCCAAAAACTACCATGATGAGAGGGGGAAAAAAAAAAAAACAGCTAGACATATCATATTCAAAATTCCAAGAATGCAAGATTAAGAAAAGATAATGATAATGACAAGAGGGAAGAAACAAATAACCTACAAAGGGAAACCAATACGGATGCCATCAGATTTCTCTGAAGAAACACTATGGTCAAGACGAGAGTGGAGGAACATTCTCAACAAACTCCATAGCATTAAATGCCAACTAAGAATACTCTACCCTGCGAAGCTCACCTTCCTCTATGAAGAAAGTATAAGGACATTCTCAGA
>NW_004567212.1:84140-84960 GCF_000260355.1 Condylura cristata | reverse complement strand
GGGCCAGGCGAGGAGGGGGGCCCGCGAGGCCACCCCTGGGTTTCCCTGGGGCACCTGTGCAGGTATAGTCTATAAGGACCGGAGTAGGCCCCCGACTCGAACCGCTGCAAAGACCCTGGTCTCCCCAAAAAGGCTCCCTTCTAGGTGCTGGGGGTCAGGGTTTCGCATCTTCGGGGGGCATAACTGAGCCCAGAGCAGAGGGGCCTTCAGCCTGTGGCAGGAAGTCAGAAGCCCGAGGCTCCGGGAGGGAGCAGGCCTCCTGCCCCCGGCTGCTGAGTGGCCGGAGCAGGACCTGGGGCCAGGGTAGCCTGCGTGTGGCATGGACCGGTCCTCAGCCTCACGGCTGCCCGCAGAGGACTGGCGGTGGGGCTGGCACGGCCCTCGGTGCCAGTGCGACCTCACTGTCCCCCCACCCCCATCACATCGACATCTGGCCTCGACGGCAGCAGTCGCGGGGAGCCCACCCACGCCCGGGGGGTCCCCCAGGCCTCTGGAGGTCATGCATGTAGTGTTGGCTTGTTTTGCTCGGCCAGCGTGATTCTGGGCATAAAGCCCCCTCTTTTTCTAGTTCTTTCCTTGGCTATTCTTTTATTATTATTATTATTTTTTTTAAAGATTTATGTGTACAGAGAACTGGGGTACAGGCCAGAGGTGCAGGGCCCGTGAGAGGCTTCACCAGAGAGAGCGGGGAGCAGCACAGGCCGACTGACGAAGGACACTGCTGAGGGGAGCCGCGGGCGGTCAGGAGGGTCTGCCGCGCCCTGCGGCCACCTCTGGGGCAGGCGGGGATCGGCCTCGCACTGAAGGGGCCGCGGCCGGC
>NW_004567212.1:82385-83589 GCF_000260355.1 Condylura cristata | reverse complement strand
GGGGGAGCCCGCTGTGGGGGTGCCCGCTGTGGGGAGCAGCTGCCGCAGCAACACAAGTGCCCACGCTGTGCCAGTGGTGGGCCTGGCCACGGGGCCCCCGTGAGTCACGTGAACGTCCTGGGAGGGGCAGTGAACGGCGGACCTCAGGTGAGTGGGGTCCACGCCAGTGAAACAATGAAGCCGGTCACAGCGTAGAATGTGACGGGGGCGGAGCGGCGTGGCTGGGCTGCACCCCAGTTACATGAGCCCCCAGCTGGACCCCGCGCCTCACTGGGAAGACAGGACAGCGGTGGCCTGGTGGAGGCAGGATCGGCCCGGCCTCCGGGCGCCACCTCTGTACCCTGGAGGTCAAGGCCGTCGTAGGATTCACCCACATTCGAGGGGCAGCGCCCCAGGGGCTGGGGGGGCAGGACCCACGCCTGGCCCCGCCGACGGCTGGGCGCGGGGCCAAGAGGTCCCGGGCGGGAGTCGGGACCTAGGTCCGCGTTGCCTGGCCGGACAGAGCCCGGCGTAGCCCCGCTGACGGTTCCGCTGTCTGCGAAGCCCGAGGCTGTCGTGTAAGGCGGGACCCTGCGGCGGGGCCTCGGACCTCGGGTCTGGACGTGGGGCCTCGCCCGGCGCCCGCAGCTGGCCTCAGCGTCTGCTCTGGAGCCAGCCGACAGGAGCTCCCGGTGGGTTGGCGTCCGCCTCGCGCCCGCCTGGAGTTGCTGAGCGGCCGCGGCTGTGGCTGGGGGGCCCGGGGACTGCAGGGGGGAGGCGGGCCCCAGCCTCCTGCGTGGGCACGTCGGGGTGGCCTCAGGCCCGCAGGGCTGGGGACGCTGGGTCCAGGGCCGCGCTGGCAGCAGCCAGTGGCCCGAGCGCATCCGTCCAGCCGAGAATCAGGAGGCCGCGCTGCAGGGCCAGGCTGGGAGCCCGGGGGGCCCCCGGCCGCGGGGCGCTGCTGGCTTCTGGTCCATCACTTCCCGCGTGGCCTCGAGCACCTGCCTTTGCTTCAGGGGCCCTGGGCCATGGCCAGCGCCCAGTCGGGGTCAGATAAACTTGAGAGGCGCCCCCAGGGCCCCCAAACACAGCGCAGACTTGGCAGATGCCACCTGTCGCGGGCCCCAGGTCGGGCGCCTGCAGCGTGGAGGTGCAGGGAGCATCTGCGCGGTGGGGTGCGGGGCCCGCCTGGCGGGGCTGTCCCCACCCTGCACACCCCAGAGCC
>NW_004567212.1:80888-82011 GCF_000260355.1 Condylura cristata | reverse complement strand
CGTGGCCGGGGAGGGCAGCGCCACGCCCCCGCCGCTGTCAGGCGAGGGACAGTCCCGGCCAGAGAAGCAGCAGCGTGGGCTGTGGCCTCGGACACGGCCACCTCCGCCCGCATGGCACGGAGCGCAGAGCCTGCGTGGGCGCGGGGCTGGGTCCCGGGCGCAGGCCCTCTCTGCAGCCGCTGCCCAGGCCAGCTCTGGGTGGGGGCCGCGGGGCTCCTTCCAGGGCTTCTGCAGGGGCCAAGCCCTGCTCTCGTGGGGGCCGTGGGGGCGCCGTGCCTGGGGTCCCCACCGCGTGGGCAGTGAAGGGGGGGCGTCCCGCTGCGGCACAGCCTGCGCTTGAAACAGCTTCGCCGTGGGCCCGGCACGCGGCTGGAGCGGGAGGCCAGGCTGGCAGGGACGGCTGCCCTGCTCGCCGGGGCCTGGCCTCTCCCCGCAGGCCCCGGGTGCTGGGGCACCGGTCGGAACCCCTGGCGCGGGCCCTGCCTCCTCCCTCTCCCGACACCCTGTGGCACGGGCGAGGGACTGGGGTCTCTGTGACGGCCCCTTCCCGTCCTTGTCCTGACCGGCCTCCCCCTCTGCTGCTCCTGAACCCCCTCTCCCAGGCCCCCCGACACTGTCTGGCCGACTCGCCCCCCTCCCAGGACTCCGCTCAGGCCCCTCCAGGAAGCAGCCACGGCCCCAGGCTCCGTCCAGGCGAGCACTGGGCTTGGGGTGGCAGCCGGACGGTGGGGCAGAGGGGACCCCTCTGCCTCGGGGCTCTGGAGGCCGAGCGGAGGCTGGCGTCACACCCGGCTGGCCGCCCCTGCGGCCGTCCTCGCGTCCAGCGCCCTTCCGCTGGCCGGCCCGGCCGAAGCCCCGTCCGGGCCAGCCCCGCCTCCGCCTCGGCCCCCCGGGTGGCTGGGAGGAGGGCCGCTCTGTCCCGCGGGAATGCCAAGTCCATAAACGGCGAAGAAAGCCCGGCTGTGCGGCCAGGCCGGCCAGACGGCCTCCGCCTCCCTGCTGGCTGTCCGCGCGCCGGGGCTCGGTCAGCTCCCCGAGAAGTAAACAGAAGACGAGTGTCTCGTGAAGCCTCTTCACAAATACTCCTCCAAGCAAAAGGAACACAACAAAGTTCCCCCGGCCA
>NW_004567212.1:77215-79707 GCF_000260355.1 Condylura cristata | reverse complement strand
CCCGTGCTGGCTGAGGTGCCTCGGGCGGCGCTCAGCGGGCGGCTGCGGGCTCCGTGGTGTTCCGCCGTGGTGGGCGGGGCAGTGAGGACTTCCTGGTGGGCCGGGCTCCGGGCAGCCAGAGGGGCGGCGGGCCGAGAGAGGTGGGGCGGGCAGCCCTGACAGGTGGCAGCTGGCAGGGGCACAGGGCAGGGGACAGCGCGCGAGGGGAGCCAGGCAGGCCTGCAGCCTGTCTCTCAGGGGCTCGCGCTCCGCCTGACCGGAGGACATGCCGCCCAGCCGTCTGTGGGGTCGGCTAGGAGGGTCTCAGAGCCCCCGAGATGCCCAGTGAAGAGACACTGAGGTATCGGCGGGCAGAGGACTTGAACAAACAAGCACGTGGGAAGATGCTCAGTGTCATTAGTTAGGGAAATGCAGGTCAAAGCCATCGTGAGATACCGCTTACACCCACTAAGGTGGTTATAATTAAAAACAAAACAAAAAAAATGGAAAGTAACAATGCACTAGAGAAACTGGAGACCTTGCATTTTGCTGATGGGGTGTTAAGTGGGATCCACAGTGCAATCCACTGTGGAACTCAATCTGGCAGCTCCTGCAGAAGTTAAACATCGAGTAACCGTAGGACCCAAAATGTCACAAGTAGGTATGTATCGAACAGTCAAAAATGTTCACCCGAAAACAAGGACACGCGTGTCGCCAGCAGCATTTCCCACAATAGCCCGGGAGTGAAGACAACCCAAATGTCATCGGCTGATAAACAGGCAAGACATGGACTAGATGCGTGGAGGAATATTATGCGGCCGTGAAAAGGGTGGTGTGCTCACACCTGCCCTCGGGAATGTCATGGCAACTTGATGCGTAGTTGAGAGGCACAAAAGGCCACAGGCGGCATGATGCCACTTACAGGAAATGCCCAGAGGAGGCAAATCTGGACACCCAGGGCCTAAGAGGAGGGAAGGGAACATTTGGGACTGGTTGAACACGGGACAGGCTTCTTCTGGGGTGATGGGATGACATGGGGGTGATGTCTTCCTGGTCTTCTGACCCCCGTTCTGCAAAGTGTGCATGACCCCAGGGAGGCGATTCTGTGCGCTGTGAGCTGTATCTCAACAAGACCAGACCAGGGGCGCCCTGAGAGCTGGCGGGCGCCAGCCGAGAGCACAGGGCTTGTCCGCACCCCAAGCACATCTGGGCCCCTGAGAGCGGGTGACCGGGTGGGGGCCAGGCCAGAACCCCGCCCGGAGGCACAGTCCGGGCGCTGCTCCCTGCCCCGGCTCACGGCACGTGGCCGTGTCCGAGTGCAGCCGCCGTGCCCCGGGCATTCCCGTACTATCCTTGATTCCCCCGACAGCTCCAGGTACTACCACTGTCCCTCTAGGAGGGACACAGGCCGGAAACAGTTGAGCAGCCACCGGGCAGCTCCCTGCCTCTTGTCCGCCGGTGGCAGTGACTGGCAGCGTCAGAACCAGAGCCAGAGCCCGCCGGCGGTGGTCACCGCGGCACGTCGTGAAACCGCCGGCGGGAAGCCCTAGCAGCCAGCCAGGCAGCGCCCTGGGGCCCTCGGGACGCCAGGGCTGCCGGCCAGTGCTGGGGACCCGGGCAGGAGGGCCCAGGGGACGGCTGCGGGGACCGCCCCGGAGGCCCAGACGCTCGGCTGGCCGGGCACAGGGCCAGGGACCACTCCTGGGCCTCGGCTCCCAGCCCCGGGTGACGGAGGCCGCGGGCCCGGGGTCAGTGGGGGGGAGCCGTGTAAATAGGTCACATCCCACTTCTGTTTTCCTCAAAAGCTGGCTGACCGAGGCTCACCGCTGTGCAGGCCTGGCCGGGCACAGGGCCAGGCCGCCCGGCCCACAGCCGCCGGCAGCTCACCCTCCTGGCTGGGCTCCTGCGTCTGCCCGCCTCAGGGCTCCGCGCTGCCAGAGCCCACCCCACGGCCCCCAAGTACGACCCCCAGGGTGCCCACCAATCCTGCACCCCCCCTTCCCTCCAGGAGCGGCGTCCACCCTGCGGGAACAGCTGCGCCCCGTGCCGCCCCAGGGAGGGGTCCTGTGAGCCCCGGCTGTCTCTCCCCGCCCCGCGCCCGCTCCCCAAGCAGGTCCTGTGGAGGCTGGACCCTGCGGAGGCGGAGCCTGTGCCCCAGCCTCGCTGCCCCGCCGCGCCCGACCATCGTGCCTGGACACAGCCCGCCAGGCTGCTGGACACCCTCCCGGGGCGCCCCGTCCCCACCGCGAGAGCAAAGCCAGAGCCTCTCCCTGCCCCCCGCAGGCTCGGCCACGCAGCCGCCAAGCGCAGACTGAGCAGTCTCCCGCCAGCGCCCCAGCACCCGCCTGCCCCGAGCGGCGCTCCCCACGGCCCGCCCTTCCTGGCCCGGCTCCCCGGCTCTACGCCGCCGCACCAGGGAACCTCCAGTGTGCGGGAGGTCAGCCTCTGACCCCCCACTTCAGGACAGGGGGGCCTCCCACCGAGACCACCCCAGGGCAGGGGCGCCCCCCCCC
>NW_004567212.1:74744-75909 GCF_000260355.1 Condylura cristata | reverse complement strand
TGGGCCGGCTGTGGCCAGGAGGAGCAGTGACCCGGTCTCCGTGGCCGTCCTCGGGGCTGGGGCCTGAGTGCCAGTTTCTCCGCGTCCGGGAGCCTGGCTGCACCTGTGGCAGAGTCGCCGGTCACCGGCCAGCCCAGGGGCCTTCGCTGTCCCAGACGCCGGGGGGATGGACGCCGGGGGGATGGCCGCCAGGGGGGATGGCGGCAGCCTCGCGTGCAAGGGGCCGCCCCGGCCGGCAGGTTGGAGACAGCCTCAGGCTGGGCACACCTGGCGGCCAGTGGCGCCCTGCAGGTGCGGGTCGTTGGTGCCAGGACAGGGGCCAGGGTGTGGCCCAAAGCGCAGGCCTGCCAGGCAGCACCGCGCTGTCAGGAGACCTTGTTTAGAGGAGAGAGGTTCCCGGCAGAGGGAGCGCGCCGCGTCGAGGTGGGCCAGGCCGGGGCTGCCTGCGGGGCTGCCAGGGGAGGTGGGAGCGCCGGGTACATGCCGGGCTGCCGTCCAGTTGGGCTTCAGCCAGGCACGGAGGACGCCGGGGCACGTGCACTGGACAGCTGGACGTGCGCGAGGGCCAGCTGCCTGGCTTGGATGAGCTGGTGGAGACGCCTGCTGACCAGCCGGGGCACTGCAGGGTGGGTGCACTCTGGGCGCCGGGGGTGGCCAGTTTGAGGGGCACTCGGGCACTCTGAGCTGCAGCCCGCCACCACTTTCCTGCCCTTTCGCCACCTTAGAAGAGAGCTTTGTCTCCCCACTCTGGGGGGCTGCTGAGCAGGTCCGAGGACACATACCTTAGAAGGGGTTGAAGTGGGGGCGCGGAGCACACTGGTGAGTGGCAGTCTGGGGGTTGGGAGCGCTGGGGCCAGGACCCGGAGCCAGGCCCCGGGAGCGGGGAGCTGTGTGCCTCGGGGTCCTGGTCTGGGCCCGGCCCTGGGGTGTCTGCGAATCGGAGATGGCCCTCGGCTGCTCCCGGCTGAGCCTCTGCGCCTCCCAGCCCCCCGCCCCCCGCCTGTGGCCTCCGTTTGCAGCTCAGTCTGGCCACGTGGGGCTGGGGTAGGCAGCGCCCCTTCCGGCCACCCAGCGCCCCTAGGGCTGAGATGGGGAGGGAGGGCGTCGCCCTCGAGCCTGGGCAGGGCTTGTCCCGGCCCCTTCCCTCCCCAGTGCTTAGGGGACA
>NW_004567212.1:48877-49484 GCF_000260355.1 Condylura cristata | reverse complement strand
GCACACTCACGTGCATGCACAGCCCGTGCACACCCCGCACACATCACCCTGCTCACACCACAGGCCGCGCCGCACTGACACCACGTGCACGCGCAAGCCCCACCCCACACACCCCACAGACGGCACAGCGCACCCATCCCGCGCCCGAGCACAAGGACCTCACGGGCGCAAACCCGCAGCCTAGGCGGGCGGAGGGGGAGAGTCAGGGAGGCTTCCTGGAGGAGGCGGCACAGAACCAGTCTCGGCAGACTGAGTGGACGCTGGAGCTGAGGATGGGCAGGACACCGGAGGCAGAAACAAACAGTCCCGAGACCAGAGAGCCGCAATGTCGGGGGCCCGGGAACGAGGGTGCTGGGTGGGGGGGGCCTCGCAGGACAGCGGGGGCCGCGGCCCGCGGGCAGCTGGGCCGTGCGCTGCCGCAGCCTCGCCCACGTCGGTCACCACCTACGAGACCTGCCAGACCTACGAGAGGCCCATCGCCTTCACCTCCCGCTCCCGCAAGCTCTGGGTCCAGTTCAGATCCAACGAGGGGAACAGCGGCAAAGGGTTCCAGGTGCCCTACGTCACCTACGACGGTGAGCCGCGCCCACAGCCCGCGCCAGCTGCC
>NW_004567212.1:43448-45438 GCF_000260355.1 Condylura cristata | reverse complement strand
CGCCAGCAGCCACGTGTGCGGTGACTGGACACGGGGAGCCCCTTTAATAATAAACGGGACGTGAGCTTAACTGTCGAGGCTGCGTCTCATCAGAGGCTGTGGCGGGGTGGGGCAGTTTCAGGTGGGGACGATGGAACTTTCTGGAGAGGTCGGTGGTGATGCCCACGTGTGCTCAGGGCCTCCGAGCTGTTTTCAGTGGTTAAAGTAGCAAATGTTTGTGTTGTAGCACAATCCTCTTAAGCCTAAGTCGCGTCTTAGGCTCTTAAGGCAACAGTCGCGTCGGCGAACAGGAGACGCACGGTGTCCCGCCAGAGCTCCGTGAGCAGGATGGGAAGGCGAGGCTGGCGGGCGCGGGCGCGGGGGCAGCCTGGCACCCGGCCCTCTAGCCCCGCTCCGTGGCTCTGGCAGTTCCGGGGGAGCGCTCTGGGCCCCGGGACCAGTCTGCGCCACGCTGCAGAACCCCTGGACTTGGTTGCTCGAAAACGAGCCGATCTCAGTAACCACCCGGCACTTTAGCACTTAAGGTGCAAAGGCCCCGGTGGCTTTGTCTTTCCATTTTAGGGTGAAGCAGCTGTGTAACAAACGCAAGTCACATTTTGAAGCAGTTGTTCTTAAGGAACAAGCTTCCAGTGGGAAAACAGGAATATTCCCAACCAACTGAAAAAAGTTTTTTGTTAAAAATGTATTTATTTATGCATACAGGAGCTGAGGTGCAGGCCAGAGGTGGGGGGGCAAGAGGACTCCCCAGAGACAGAGTGGGGAGCAGAACAGGCCGACTGACTGAAACCCACTGCTGAGGGAGCAGCGGGGAGACATGAGGGGTCTGCTGCGCCCCGGGGTCCTTCCCTGGCCGAGGGTCACACTCGTGCTGCAGCGGCTGCGGACAGCTTCCTAGTGCTGCGCTTTAACCCGTTGCGCCACCACGGAGGCCCTCAATTATTGAAAATGTAGATGCCGCGGACAAACCCCTGGGTAAAACCTAACTTACAAATGACACCAGAAAGAGGAAATTGTGACTAATCGAATGTGTACTGGAAAACTTTCCAGCCACAGAAAAGCAAATGGTTAAAAATGAGCGAGCCCCTTCTGCCCAGGGACTTTGCACAAGCTAGCCCAAGCAGGTGCCAAGGACACTCAGCTCTGAAATGAAAGCTGACGCGCTTGGCGAAGAGAGGAGCAAGGGCCTGGACCAGCTGAGGGCGGGAGGCGGAGAGCTGGAGTGGCGGCAGCCGCTGCTGTCGGGGGTGCTGCAGCACCCGCCTCTCCAGCAGAACTGGGTCTCTAGGAGGACGCGCGCCACCGCTATCTCACCACAGGGGCGGGAGCGCCTACCAGAGAGCAGCGCCGTCGCAGGAGAGGGCGGTGCTGAGACACGAGTCAGAAGAACCGGGGCCTGTAACCTTTGCGTGCCTTGTGCAAGCCAGACCTGAAGCCCACAGATCCCTTTGTCCTGGGTTTGCTGGTAATTCTGTGGCCACAGCAGAAAACCACAGGCTGGACAGCTGAAACAAAAGTGGGGGGGCTGGGAAACCCAAGATGAAGATGTGGAACCGCCGGGTTCCCGGTGAGCGTGCTCCTCTTGGCTCACAGCCAGCCACCTTCTCACCAGCCCGGGGAACTCCCTCCTCTGAGGCCCTGTTGGGTCGGGAACCACCCTAAGACTTCACTTGGCTCTTCTCCCTCTTCACAGGCTCCATCTCCAAGTGGCAATGTTGGGGGTTAGAGGTTCAAATTTGAATGGGGGGACACAAACTTTCAGTCCATGGCACTGGGTGAGCCACTCAGTGCCCTAATTCCTAAGCCAGTTTGGACTGAATGTCCTGCCCCGTGGAGTGTGAGGCTGACACAGAGAAGGAAGACGGAGGCAGCAACGACAGCCCGGTCTTCAGCAGGTGCAGTAGAGGGCTGCTGGGAAAGAAAGATCCCCACCTGCTCAGAGTACGGCAGCTTCCGCCTTCAGCGAGGCCCGGTGCCTGCCTACTCCGCCTCG
>NW_004567212.1:41940-43003 GCF_000260355.1 Condylura cristata | reverse complement strand
AGGGCATCTTATATTATTCCTCATGCAAAGTGTGGCTGGCACAGCCGAGGGGGTTCACGGTTTCACCCAGCCAGGCCAGAGAAGCTCACCACCGGAATCAGAAGTCAAACATTTGTACAAGCACTTTTCTTTCTGTTTTTTATTTATGCATAGAACTGGGGTACTGGCCAGAGGTGAGAGGACTCCCGGAGACAGAGCGGGGAGCAGGACAGGCAGATGTCCTGAAGCACACTTCTGGGGGGAACAGAAGGCCGGACGGGGTTCTGCAGAGCCCTGGGGGTCATCCCTGGCCGGGATCCAGCCGCCCTGCAGCGGCCACCCGCAGGCACACGCGGCCAGACCCAGCGCGCCAGGAGGACCCCTGGGCGAAAGTGCAGTAGCTGAACACTGGGGGCAAAGCTGCTGTCGGCGCTTTCCCCGCGCAGAGCCTTGTCGCCAGCGGGCAGGGGGCGCAGCCTTGTCACCAGCGGGGAAGGAGGCTCTGCGCCCTCCAAACACAGGCGCTGGCTCCAGCTCTTTGGGGCTTTTTCCTTTTTTTTCCCAAATTCAGCTTGAAATTTTCAAGAAAAGCATTCAGCAACCGAAGCACCAAAGCCCTCCAGGGTCTGAGCTGTTGGGCAGATCACGACGACTGCAAAGGGGCACGCAGGGAGGCCAGCCTTCGGGGGGCGGGAGGGGGGTCCCGTCCGAACGCCCCTGCACCCAGGAATGCCCGGCGCCTCACCCGGGGCTCGCAAGAGGATCGCCCCGCTTTTGGTCGAATGCGTTTACATTCCACTGCCACGTGTAAGGAAACAGCGGGGCGCCGCTCCCACCCCCCCAACTCCTTGGGGGTGCTGCCGGGCCACCACTGGCCGGCTCGGTCCTGGCTCCCACCCGACACCCGCAGCTCCCGGCAAACCCCGGGCCGCCGCAGGGAGCGTGAGCCAGCGGCCCCCACACGGCGCGCATGCGCACACGCGGGCAGCTCAGGCGCCCCGCGCACCCACGCGCCTGCGCATGCGCGCACCCGAGCAGCCGGAGCTCGAGTTCCGCGGAGGGCGCTCCCGAGCTTCGCGCCTGC
>NW_004567212.1:39603-41299 GCF_000260355.1 Condylura cristata | reverse complement strand
CGGCACCCCCGGGGCACACGTGCGGGGTAGGGAGGGTGTCGGCGAGAGCGGGCGGGGGCTGGGGGACAGGCGTCCGTGGGACTCGGAGCAGAAGGGAGGCGTGTCCTCCCGGAGTTGGGGCGCCGGGATGGGGCCGAACGGGCCAAGTTAGATGGCCACAGCCAGAGGCCGGCGACTGGCCAGGCTGGGCGCGGGCCTGCAGGCGCGAGGTCTAGGGTTTGGCGGCGGCCAGGGCGGCGCCAGCGCCTTCCCTGTGGGTGGGTGAGGCCGCTGGGAGGCGGCGGAGGTGAGTGCCCGCGTGAGCCGCGGGCCACGGCCGGTGTGCCGGCCCCACCCACCGTCAGGCTGGGGCTGGAAGCTTTCGGCCTCTGCCTCCCCAGGAGAAATAGAAACCCCAAGAAGCTGTGGTCCTCAGATTCTTCCCTGTTTCACTTGATGGGAGCTGCAGGTCACCCCCATATTTTCAGAAAACAGCAGCGCTGGGGCTGGGGCAGGGTGGAGAGAGATGCAGAGGTTCCGACGCTCCTCCCCGCCCACCCCGGCCCCAGCCCCAGGCCCTCTGCTCAGGCCAGGCCAGTGCAATCCCTGGACACCTGGCTCCCCTTCAGCGCCCCCACCAAGGCAGCCCGAGCCTGCAGGTGGTGGGTGGTGTGTATGTGTGAACCAGGCAGCTGCTGGTGTCGGGGTACCCATGTCCCCCAGCCAACACTCTGAGCACTTGGCCCCCGCCGGGGCAAGAGGGGGACCCCAGGCGTTTGTGGGTGAGGGTGAAAAGGGCCTGCGTGCTGGTGAATCCCCCGGGCAAGTCTGTGCCCCGGTGCCCCCGGAGTGCGGGGCGCAGAGGGGAGTTGCTGTCAGCGCCAGCAGCAGCGGGGTTGCCGCGTGGAGGGCCCCTCGCTCTGCTGAGGGCCCCGTGTTTCCGGCGGGGCAGGGCGGCGATCACCGCGACGCCAGGCCCAGCCGTGCCTGCGCTGTGGCAGGGGGGCACACCCCAGCAGGACACCCCAGCAGGGACACCAGGCCCCTTCAGCCCCTGCCTCGGGAAAGCCGCTGGGGGGTCTCCGGGTCTCGGCCCCCGCCGCGCGCTTCCTCAGCATGGCCATCCCCTCTGCTGCGTGAGGTGCTGCTCCAGCCCAGCATGAGGGGCTTCGGGTCGCCCCACATCACCGCTGGCGGGGGGTTGGGTCCCTGAGGCCCGGCCCTCTGAGCCAGCTCCCCCGACCCCTGAATGGGAGCGGGCGTAGTGGCCTCCTGCCCCTGGGTCAGCGAGCCCGGCCTGCCCTGCTGCCTGGCTCTACCCCACGCCCCTGCTCACTCAGCCGCCCGCAGACCACCCCGTCCGCAGCCCCCCATCTAGCACTGCCAGTCTGACCTGGCTCTCCCTTCCAAGCTCACCTGGGGTGTCTCCTCCCTGGCATCTCTCCACCACCAGGCCCCCTTTCGGTCAGCTGTCACTCCCTGGGCAGGAGCCCCGAGGCCACAGAGGCGGGGCCGCTTCTGCCTCAGGAGGCCGCAGGCTCCCTGCTGCCGGGGTGAATCGCCCTGACTCACCAGACAGGGGTTTAGGGCGCGCTGTTGAGTCCCTGCTGCGCCCAGACTTGCTGTGTGCCGCCGTCTTGGTGACTTCACGCTCGCTGTCCTGGGAGGCGGGTGTACCCCCCCCGGGGAGCCCAGCCGCGCGCAGCCGGGCACGGGC
>NW_004567212.1:35141-35706 GCF_000260355.1 Condylura cristata | reverse complement strand
CTCCTGCTTGCTAGACGGGGCCACGGGCCGGCCCACCTGGGCAGACGCGGCCAGCCCCGCCTTGAAGGGAGTCGGCCCAGCGTTTGAGTGGCGACGCGGGGAGCGGCCCTGGGGGTGCCCCACTGGGGTGCAGCACTGAGGAGTTTTTCAAGGTTCGCGTTCTCGTGACACCAAGCTTGGCTGCTCCGCGCTCGGGCTCGGCACAGGGGCCCCGTGCGCCCTGAAGCCCCCACATGCGGAGGGGAGACCGGGGCCCCCTCGGCCCATCCGGAGGCCTGTCCAGCGCCGGTGTGCTTCTCGCTAGGCCATCTCGGAGGAGAACAGGGAGACGCTGCCAGTGCCCACCCGCCCGGCGGCCTACCCCCACGGCCACATCTTCAAGTAGGTCACCCCCTCTGCTCGCGGTCCTCCACAGCCCCCACAGATCTGGGAACAGGCCCGGCGAGCGGAGGCACGGGGAGCCTCCGAGGACAGCTACGCCCAGGGACGCGCTGGGGAGGTGGCGCTCCGGGGGGGAGCAAGCTGGCACTCGCCCGGGATCCGGAGGCTGGTCGCGCCCGCCCCC
>NW_004567212.1:31809-32701 GCF_000260355.1 Condylura cristata | reverse complement strand
GTCCCTGCGGCCCGCCAGCGCGGGGCCCGTCCCGCTCGGCGCCGTGACCCGTCTCCCCAGTGGGCATTCCATGTCCAGCTGGGGGCACTGTTCTGAGTTGCGGGGGGCTCACAGCCAGCCTGGCACTCGCCCCCACCCAAACCACACCCCCGCCCGTCAGCGGCCCTGTGCCCACCGAGCCGGGGGCCAGGCCACGCCCAACACCCAAGCGAGCGTCCACTCGCCCGCAGGCCCTTCGCGCTGGACGACTTGGACGACTACGAGAAGCATTTCACGGTCATGAACTATGAGCCGGACGTGGTGCTGAAGCAGGTGGGCTGGAGCCCGCGAGCTGGGCTGGTGAGGGGCCGCCTGGGGGCTGCCCCTGCTGGCCGGTCTCGTCCCGGGCGCGCTGCCCACTGCCTCGAGGACGCGCGCGTCGCTCACTGACTCACTAGTAGGCGTTTCCGTCATTGCTGGCTTTCCCCTCCGAGTGCCGGCCATGTCCAGAGGTCCGGGACCGGCCCAGGAGGGGTCACACTGGCTGTCCCTGGTGCCCCCAGCAGGGACTGAGCCTCCGGGCTGTTCTGGTCCCAGGCTGGGTCGAAGGGGCCTGAACCCCCGCAGGCCCTGGGCCCCCCGCAGGACCCCGAGCCCCCCGCAGGACCCCGAGCCCCCCGCAGGACCCCGAGCCTCCCGCAGGACCCCGAGCTCCCCGCAGGGCCCCAGGGTGTTGGGGTTGCTGTGAAGCACGGGACGCCTCCGAGCATGTCAGGGGGACATCATCCGGGTCAAGCCTCGAGGCCCCTGCGTCCAGCATGTCCACCAGGGCGCAAGCTCGGGGCGTCCTCTGGCTGTCCCGGTGTCTGCGTCGGGGCCTCCGCCTGGACCGTGGTCCGTGGGCACGTGGAGG
>NW_004567212.1:0-845 GCF_000260355.1 Condylura cristata | reverse complement strand
GGTGCGGTGAACACGTCTGGGGACAGGGGAGGAGCCCGGAGGCGACATGCTCTGGGGGGGCCGTCGACCTAGTCCTCATGGCCACCAGGAAGGGCCCCTGCCTGGCTGCCCCGTGCAAAGGCAGGGTCCAGGCTGTGGCCGTCGCGTAAATCAAGCAAGGCCTCACCGCTGACCACCCCCTCGGGCGCCCCTTCCTCTCCAGGGCCAAGTCCTCGTTCACGGGGCGCAGACCCGTTCAGGCGCCCCTTTCCACACCGCAGGGCCGCCCCCCACGGCCTGGCCAGAGCCGCTCGCCCCCGGCACAGAACACACTGCCCTCATCTGCCCGCCCCTCGCCTGGGTGAGCAGGCCCCTTGGGCACCCAGCCCCCCGGTCTCACTAAACGTTTACCTGTCTGTCTGCCGGGGCTGGGGGAGGCCCGGGAACGCAGCCGGGGTGCGGACGACCTGGCCCACGGCAGGCGGCGCTCCCCAGGCCGGACACACGGCGTGGCCTTGGGGAGGCCGGGGGGGGGGCGGCAGCCAGGAAGCAGATACTGCCCGCGCGGTGTGCAGCAAGCGCGCACCAGCGGGGCTCGGGGCCGGGCGCCCACTCATGCTGGCCACCAGTCAGTCCGGGGCCGCCTGACCCGTCCCTGTCTGTACGGGGGACCCTACACGCCCCCGTCCTTCTGGGCGCCAAGCCACAGACACACATCTGGGGGGCCGGTCAAGAAGTCTCCACCTCCGATATGCGATGACCCCGCCTCCCCAGCCAGGTGGGCTGCTGCCCTGCACCTCCCTCGGCCAGGCTGCTGACCCAGACTCTTCCCACCTCTAGAAAAACAGGTTTGCCACGTGGTGGCC
>NW_004567211.1:83492-84550 GCF_000260355.1 Condylura cristata | reverse complement strand
TCCCTCAGCCCCGCGAGAAGGGGAGGATGCGCTTCCACAAGCTGCAGAACGTGCAGATCGCCCTGGACTACCTCCGGCACCGCCAGGTGAGGCGCTGCCCGCCCGCCCGGCCCCCTCTGCCCCGCCCGGCGTCGCCTGACCTGCCGCCTCTTGCAGGTGAAGCTGGTGAACATCAGGAACGATGACATCGCCGACGGCAACCCCAAGCTGACGCTCGGCCTCATCTGGACGATCATCCTGCACTTCCAGGTACGCTGGCCGCCGGCCCCTGCCCGCGGCCCTCGCCAGGCCCCGCCCAGCCCACGCTGCCCCTGCCGGCCCAGCCTTCCTATCTGCGCCTGCTGGCCTGGGCAGGGCCCGCGGAGCCTCCCTGCCCAGGAATGCGCTCTCTGCAGCCGCCTGCCCCAGGGAAGGCTCTGGAGAAGCTTGGGCTGGGCTGGCTGACTCACCCGGCCGCCCTGGCCGCCCAGGAAGCAGCAGATCTGAGAGTGGGGCAGGCAGAGCCTCGTGGGCATGGAGCTGAGTCACGCAGGCCACGGGCGGGCAGGCCAGGGGCCCGGGCGTGGCGGTGCCAGAGTGCAGCCCAGGGGCAGCCCCAGAGGCCTGGTGCCCGCAGCCAGCCAGCGAGGGGCCTGTCCTGCCTCTCGAGAGCTATTCCTCGCGGGGGCCACCCCACCCCGGGCCTGCCCGGCAAGCTCTGGGGTGCAGCGTGCATCCGGGCCCCTTCCCGCAGAGGGACCAGGGCACTCCATGGCCAGCCCGGGACAGTGCGGCCACTGGTGGGCGGGGCCTGGGCACGCGAGTGGGCGGGTCCTGCCGCCGTGGGCCAGGGCCACGGGCTCCGGGCATCCTGACCGGGCACAGGCTGAGCTGCCCTCCCCGCGGCGCGGGGCAGATCTCCGACATCCAGGTGAGCGGGCAGTCGGAGGACATGACGGCCAAGGAGAAGCTGCTGCTGTGGTCGCAGCGCATGGTGGAGGGCTACCAGGGCCTGCGCTGCGACAACTTCACCACCAGCTGGCGCGACGGCCGCCTCTTCAACGCCATCCTGCACCGGC
>NW_004567211.1:80708-81728 GCF_000260355.1 Condylura cristata | reverse complement strand
GCCCCTATCCCAGCGGCTCCAGCCTCTGCGGTCTGGAGAGGGGGCCAGGAGGGGCCCGGGTGGTGGGGCCCAGTGTGAGCAGGACTGTGGGGCCCGCAGGAGCCACTGGGGGAGAGGGTGCAGGGGTGGGGGCAGCGAAGGCACTGGCATCTGGCGTGGACCGAGGGACCCCGCCTGCGAGCCCAGCGCCCCAGGGCAGGGGCTGCCGATAGGCGGGGGGCGTTGGGGGGCGGGGCCCCGAGTCACAGTGCCCCCGCCCGCAGGACGTCCGGCTGCTGGTGGCCGGCAAGGCGCCGCAGCGGGCGGGTGAGGTGGAGCGGGACCTGGACAGTGCGGACCGCATGATCCGGCTGCTGTTCAACGACGTGCAGGCCCTGAAGGACGGCCGGCACCCGCAGGGCGAGCAGATGTACCGCAGGTGGGGGCGGGGCTGGCGGGCGGGCGGGGCGGGGCTGGCGGGCCTCGCCTCCAGGCCTCCCTGACCGCCGCTGCCCCCAGGGTGTACCGCCTGCACGAGCGCCTAGTGGCCATCCGCACCGAGTACAACCTGCGCCTGAAGGCTGGCGTGGCCACACCCGTCACCCAGGCCACCCAGGCCACCCAGGCGACCCTGCAGCGGCGGCCAGAGCTCGAGGGCTCCGCGCTGCGCTACCTGCAGGACCTGCTGGCCTGGGTGGAGGAGAACCAGCGCCGGGTGGATACCGCCGAGTGGGGCGTGGACCTGCCCAGTGTGGAGGCCCAGTTGGGCAGCCACCGGGGCCTACACCAGTCCATCGAGGAGTTCCGTGCGAAGATCGAACGAGCGCGCACGGACGAGGTTGGCCGCCGCGGGTGCGGGGGCGGCGGCGACTCAGCGGAGGGGCCGCATCCGCCCCGGCCGCAGGCCTCACCCCCCTGTTCCCCATAGGGCCAGCTCTCCCCGGCCTCGCGCGGGGCCTACCGCGACTGCCTTGGCCGGCTGGACCTGCAGTACACCAAGCTGCTGGTGAGTGGGCAGGGGCCGGCGGGGGCAGAGGTGGG
>NW_004567211.1:78116-78729 GCF_000260355.1 Condylura cristata | reverse complement strand
GCTCCGGCGGCGAGGCGGCCGTGCCCTCCGTGTGCTTCCTCGTGCCCCCGCCCAACCAGGAGGCGCAGGAAGCCGTCAGCAGGTGGGTGGCCTGGGCCCGGCGGCCGGGCGGGCTTGTGGGCTGCGGCCGACCTCCTGACCGCCCTGCGTCCATAGGCTGGAGGCCCAGCACCAGGCCCTGGTCACGCTGTGGCACCAGCTGCACGTGGACTTGAAGAGCCTCCTGGCGTGGCAGAGCCTCAGCCGCGACATCCATCTCATCCGCTCCTGGTCCCTGGTCACGGTAAGACGCCTGCGCCGTGGCCCCGCTGGGAGGGGCTCCGGGGCGCGGCCACTCAGCCCCCGCCCCGCCTCCGCAGTTCCGCACGCTGAAGCCCGAGGAGCAGCGCCAGGCCCTGCGCAGCCTGGAGCTGCACTACCAGGCCTTCCTGCGAGACAGCCAGGACGCGGGCGGCTTCGGGCCCGAGGACCGCCTGCAGGCCGAGCGCGACTATGGCGCCTGCAGCCGCCACTACCAGCAGCTGCTGCAGGCCCTGGAGCAGGGTAGGCGGGCGCAGTGTCCGGTGGGTGGCGGGTGGGCGGGGCTGGCCGCCTGCGGCCTCCGTGAGCTGGG
>NW_004567211.1:46232-46795 GCF_000260355.1 Condylura cristata | reverse complement strand
CGCCGGGCAGCGGCTGTGGCCTCCGCTTTGAGAGCTTCTGAGCCGCAGGAGGCGGCCCCCTCCTTGGGGGCAGGGGGAGACGCTGCTGGCCGGCTCCCTGGAACCCCAGGCCAGAGCAGGCCCTGCCCAGGCCGTCCCACGCCGCGAGGTCAGCCGGCCCTGCCGCCCCCCGGGGCACCGCAGGCTCCCTGGAACCCCAGGCCTGAGGGCCCTGGCCAGAGGCTGCCGTCCCCACAGCACCGGTCAGGCCTGGCCAGCCCCTGAGGCCCTTGCCGGACCCCTCCCCCGACCGACAGGGCCGGCGGCCGGCTTGGGCAGGAGTGGGCTGGGCCCTGGCGCCCCTGACACCCCAGCGCTGGTGCCCTGAGGCGCCTCCACGCTGCCCAGCGGCTGGGGGTGCCGGGCTGAAGCGCTGGCCCACAGGTGTGGGCCTCTGAGGTCCCGGCCCGGGGAAGGCAGGCCCTGTGCTGGACGCCCTGTGGGGAGCGGGCAGGGGCGGGGCACGGCTGTCCCGCCTGCAGGGGCCGAGGTGGGGTCGCCCGCCCCACCCCACAGCCGCGGGA
>NW_004567211.1:42228-42992 GCF_000260355.1 Condylura cristata | reverse complement strand
GCCGCCCGCCCCCTGGCTCCCAAGGGCTCCCCACCCCCGCGGCGCTGGCCGCCCCCTCACAGAGGAGACCGGCGTCGTTGCTGCGCTGGGCAGCGGAGTCTGGACTCAGTCGGACGTGGGGCACGAGGCCAGGGCGGCTGCACGTCCTGGGTCTCCCTCGCTGGATGACCAGGGCAGGCTGTGTCCACCATGGACTGGCCAGGCCCTGGACCCCCCCACCCAGGACACAGAGGGATTTGTCTCTGGGGCACCCCCAGAGGAGAGCGGAAAGGCCGCCAGCCCAGCACTGGTGGGGGGCATGGGCCCCTGGGGTCTGACCCGGCCACCCCAACCCCGGTGGTCCCGACTGGACCCGCACCTCAGGCGGCAGCACCAGCACCTATGGGCGAAGCCAGGCCGCCACAGCCCCACCCTGTCCTGGCCGCCGCCCCAGGGCCAGCACCCCGGCACCACACTCCCTGGTGGGCACGGCAGATCCCCCCGGGCCCCTCCGCCGGGCCGGGCACCCCACACAGAGCAGAGCCGTGGACCGGCCGCCGGAGCTGCTCAGCAGGCCCTGCCTGGGCCAGCGCCTCCGCCCGGCTGGCCAGCTGGAGCTGTCGAGGACACTCGCTGCCTGGGAGGGTGGCCGCGGCCAAGCTGTGCCCGGACACGAGCTGGCTGCCAGGACACTCTGCCCTGCTCCCCCACCTGCAGCCCCCAGCCCCAGACAGCCACCCTGGGGCGCGGGCCCCCACCCCAGCCCCCCACATACCCGCCACAGG
>NW_004567211.1:40342-40954 GCF_000260355.1 Condylura cristata | reverse complement strand
TGGAGGCCTCGGGGCGAGTCCAGAGCGTCTACGCCGCCATGAAGCAGGACCTCCTGCCCAGCGGGCTGGGGGTGACGCTGCTGGAGGCCCAGGCGGCCACCGGGGGCCTCGTGGACCCCACTCAGGGCCAGCTGCTGTCCGTGTCTGAGGCCCTGCAGCGGGGCCTGGTGGGCCTGGAGCTGAAGGAGAAGCTGCTGGCCGCCGAGCGTGCGGTCACCGGCTACCCCGACCCCTACGGGGGCGGGAAGCTGGCTCTCTTCCAGGCCATGGGGAAAGAGGTGGTGGACCCAGCCCTGGGGCGGGGCTGGCTGCAGGCCCAGCTGGCCACCGGCGGCCTGGTGGACCCCACAGGGGGCGGCCGCGTGGCCCCGGAGCTGGCCTGCCAGCAGGGCCTCCTGGACCAGGAGACCTGGCTCCGCCTGTCCGAGCCCCAGCCCGGCACGGGGTCCCCGGGCTTCCTGGACCCCAACACCATGGAGCGGCTGCCCTACCTGGAGCTGCTGGGCAGGTGTGTCCGGGACCCCGCCACGGGGCTGGCCCTGCTGCCCCTCAAGATCACCTTCTGCTCCCTGAGCGGGGCGGCGAGCCTGGAGGAGCTGCTGGAGGCCGGGG
>NW_004567211.1:37625-38902 GCF_000260355.1 Condylura cristata | reverse complement strand
TTCGACGAGGCGCTCAACGAGGTCCTGCGCGACCCCTCGGACGACACCAAGGGCTTCTTCGACCCCAACACGCACGAGAACCTCACCTACCTGCAGCTGCTGGGGCGCTGCGAGCCGGACCCCGAGACCGGCCTGCTCCTGCTGCCGCTGGCCCCCCGGGACTCCGCCCCCCACCAGCTGGGCCAGGAGCTGCGTCCGGCCCTGCAGGGGCTGGTGCTGCCCGCGAGGCACGGCCGCTTCCGGGGCCGCAGCGTCTCCGCCTGGGAGCTGCTCAACTCCGAGTGCGTCCGTGAGGACACCCGCAGGCGGCTGCTGCAGGATCTGCGCCGGCGCCGGGTCTCGCTGCAGCAGGTGGCGCAGCTGCTGGACACGGAGATGGGCAGGTGGGCGGACGTCAGGCTGCCCGCCCTGAGGGGCCAGGTCACCGCCCGCCAGCTCCTGGAGGCCCAGGTCATCGACCAGGAGCTCCTGGAGCAGGTGCTGGGGGGGACGCTGAGCCCCGAGGCCCTGCTCCGGCGGGACGCCGTCCGCAGGGCCCTGCGGGGCACGGGCGCCGTGGCCGGGGTGCTGCTGCCGTCCTCCGGCCGGCCGCTGAGCCTCTACGAGGCCATGAGGCGGAAGCTGCTGACGCCGGCCGTGGCCCACGCCCTGCTGGAGGCCCAGGCCGCCACCGGCACCGTGGTGGAGCCCCGCAGCGGGGAGACCCTCACGGTGGACGGGGCCGTGCGCCGGGGCCTGGTGGGGCCCGAGCTGTACAGCAGGCTGAGGCGGGCGGAGGGCGCCCTCACCGGCCTCAGAGACCCCTTCTCGGGGGCGGCCGTGTCCCTGTTCCAGGCCATGAAGAAGGGCCTGGTCCCCGCGGAGCAGGCCGCCCGTCTCCTCGAGGCCCAGGTGGCCACGGGAGGGGTCATCGACCCGGCGGGCCACTTCCACCTCCCCGTGTCCGTGGCCACGCAGCGTGGCCTCATCGACCGGGAGACGGAGACCGCCCTGCGTAGCGCCACGGACACCTTCCCCGCGCCGGACGGCCGGACGCACAGCAGCTACGCCCAGCTGCTGCAGCAGTGTGTGACGGACGAGGCCACCGGCCTCTGCCTGCTGCCCCTGCCCGAGGGCGCGGCCCCGGTGCCCACAGACCAGGAGGTCCAGGCGGCCCTGCAGGCCGCGCAGGGGGCCGAGGACGGCCGGTCCCTGTGGGAGCTGCTGGGGTCCCGCCACCTCACCGAGGAGCAGCGCGTGGCCCTGCTGGAGGACTTCCGGGCCGGGAGGACCGGCCT
>NW_004567211.1:35888-37014 GCF_000260355.1 Condylura cristata | reverse complement strand
GGCCCGGAGCGAGGGCCTCCCCCTGCTGCAGGCCCAGCTGGCCACGGGGGGCGTGGTGGAGCCCGTCCACGGGGTGCGCCTTCCCCCGGCCACGGCCTGCAGGCGTGGCCTGCTGGACGAGCCGACGAGCCGGGTGCTGACCGGGACGGACGAGGACAGCAGGTTCTTCTTCGACCCCCACAAGCGGGAGAAGCTGACGTACCAGCAGCTGCTGGGGCGCTGTGTCCAGGACGCCGAGACCGGCCTGTGGCTGCTGCCGCTTCCCCAGGAGGCCGCACTCGGGGTGGACGAGCACACGGCCATGGCGCTGAGGGCCATGAAGGTGCAGGTCAGCGCCGGCCGCTTCCAAGGCCACAGCGTGTCCCTCTGGGAGCTCCTGCACTCGGAGTACGTCTCCGCCGAGAGGCGGCGGGAGCTGGCCGCCCTCTGCCAGTCCGGCCGGGCCGCCGCCCTACGCCAGGTGGTCGGTGCGGTCAGCGCGCTGGTCGAGGCAGCGGTCCCCTCGCCCGCGCTGCCCACCTTCAGAGGACTCCGCAAGCAGGTGTCGGCCAGCGACCTGTTCCAGGCGCAGCTCATCGACAAGAAGACGCTGGACGAGCTGACCCAGGGCCGGCGGACGGCGCAGGAGGTGGCCGAGACGGACGGCGTGCGGCGCTTCCTGGAAGGGGCCGACTTCATCGCCGGTGTCCGCGTCCAGGACACGGGCGAGAAGATGAGCATCTCGGACGCGCTGCGGCGCGGCCTGCTGCGGCCCGGCACGGCCCTGGTGCTGCTGGAGGCCCAGGCGGCCACCGGCTTCCTGGTCGACCCGAAGGCCAACAGGAGGCTCAGCGTGTACCAGGCCCGGGAGCGCGGCCTGCTGCGGCCCGGCACGGCCCTGGTGCTGCTGGAGGCCCAGGCGGCCACCGGCTTCCTGGTCGACCCGAAGGCCAACAGGAGGCTGACCGTGGAGCAGGCGCTCCGGGCCGGCCTGGTGGGCCCCGAGCTGCGGGACAAGCTGCTGGCGGCCGAGCGCGCCGTCACCGGCTACACGGACCCCTACACCGGCGGGCGGATCTCGCTCTTCCAGGCCATGCAGAAGGGCCTGATCGTGCGGGACCACGGCGTCCGGCTGCTGGAGGCCCAG
>NW_004567211.1:34447-34998 GCF_000260355.1 Condylura cristata | reverse complement strand
TCCGGCTCCCGCTGGACGAGGCCTGCAGACGTGGCTGTCTGCACGCGGACGCCGTGGCCCTGGTGGCCGACGAGCAGCACATGGACAGGCGGTTTCTGGACCCCAACACGCAGCAGAGGGTCACCTACCGGGAGCTGCAGGCCCGGAGCCGCCGGCAGGACGCCACCGGGTGGCTGCTGTTCCCGGTGGCCACCGGCGGGCCGGACGCTGAGGGCGTCGATGAGGCCACCAGGAGGACGCTGGAGGCCCAGCGCGTGGACGTGGCGGCGGGCCGCTTCCGGGGGCAGAAGCCCTCGGTGTGGGAGCTGCTGCACTCCGAGTACGTGCCGGAGGCGAAGCGGCGGGAGCTGGTGAGCGCGTTCCAGAGGGACAGTGCCCGCGCGCTGCGGGAGGTGGTGGACGCCGTGTGCGAGCTGGTGCGAGCCCACGAGGCGCAGGCCGGGACGCTGTGGTTCCGGGGCCTCCGGAGACAGGTGACCGCGCAGGAGCTGTTCCAGGCCAGCGTCATTTCCGGGGACACGCTCCGGGCGCTGCAGGGCGGGGCCGCTTCC
>NW_004567211.1:32550-33155 GCF_000260355.1 Condylura cristata | reverse complement strand
GCTGGGCCGGCTGTGCTTCCGCGGGCTGCGGCGCCCCGTATCGGCCTCCCAGCTGCACATGGCCGGCGTCCTGCGCCCCGACACCCTGCGCGACCTGGCGCAGGGCACCAAGCCCTGCGGGCCGCCACCATGGAGGTCAGGGTGGGCCGGCTGCGGGGCCCGGCCGTGTCCGTGTGGGACGTGCTGGCGTCCAGCTACGTGAGCGGCGCCGTGCGGGAGCAGCTGCTGACCCAGTTTGGCGCGGGGACGCTGGACCTGCCCACGCTGACCCGCCGGCTGACCGCCATCGTGGAGGAGGCGGCTGCGGGGCCCGGCCGTGTCCGTGTGGGACGTGCTGGCGTCCGGCTACGTGAGCGGCGCCGTGCGGGAGCAGCTGCTGACCCAGTTCGGCGCGGGGACGCTGGACCTGCCCACGCTGACCCGCCGGCTGACCGCCATCGTGGAGGAGGCCGAGGGGGCCCCCGAGGAGGCCCTGGACGCCGGGGGCCGGCAGGAGCAGGCCCTGCGGGCCGCCACCATGGAGGTCAGCGTCGGGCAGTTCCGCGGGCGCCCGGTGTCCGTGTGGGACGTCCTCGCCTCCCCCTACGTGAGCCCCGAGCGCCGGG
>NW_004567211.1:2613-3144 GCF_000260355.1 Condylura cristata | reverse complement strand
CGGTGCCCCGGCCGCCGGAGCGCAGCCACAGCCGCCCCTGCTCTCCCCAGGTCCCTGTCTTTCCTGGTCAAGCTCGAGCAGCTGGATCTGGGCGGCAACGACCTGGAAGTGCTGGTGCGAGGGCGGGGCCCCAGTGGGCGGGGAGGCGGGGTCGGAGGGGCTCCCCTCACGCCCTCTGTCCCGGCAGCCCGACACCCTGGGGGCGCTGCCCAACCTGCGAGAGCTGTGGCTGGACCGGAACCAGCTGTCCACGCTGCCCCCGGTGAGTGCGGGCACGGCTGCCCCGGCTGCGTGCCCGGCCGCCCCTGACGCGTGTCCTCACAGGAGCTCGGCAACCTGCGGCGCCTGGTGTGCCTGGACGTGTCCGAGAACCGGCTGGAGGAGCTGCCCGCAGAACTGGGCGGCCTGGTGCTGCTCACGGACCTGCTGCTGTCCCAGAACCTGCTGCAGCGGCTGCCCGACGGCATCGGTGGGTCCCGGCCGGGGTCTCGGGGCCGGTTCCGGGCTGAGCAGCAGCAGCCGCAGGGCGCC
>NW_004567211.1:1714-2205 GCF_000260355.1 Condylura cristata | reverse complement strand
CTCCCGCTCCTGCTCCTCCTGCCGCTCCTCCCGCTCTTGCTCCTTCCAGCCGCTGCGGCTAGGCTGGGCTGCCGCGTCCCCGCAGCCCTGTGGCACCAGCAGGTGGAGACGGGGTGCCGGCCACGGAGGGCGGAGGCTTGTGCCCTTTCCAGACACGCCCGGTGCCCTGGCCTCTCCCTGCCCGCCAGCATCTCGACAGGGACCAGCCCGGCAGAGGCGTCACTGGGGGCCGGCCCTGGGCCGCGGGGCACCCCGGGCCCTGCACATCCCGTCCGTTCTGTTCCAGCTCACGCTGACCATCCTGCGGCAGACCGGGGGCCTGGGCATCAGCATCGCGGGCGGCAGGGGCTCCACCCCCTACAAGGGCGACGACGAGGTGAGTCGTGGCCCGCCGGCGGGGCTGCCCGGCCGGGGCCGCGCTCAGCTCTCGCCCTTCCTAGGGCATCTTCATCTCCCGCGTGTCGGAGGAGGGCCCTGCCGCGCGGGCCGGC
>NW_004567211.1:0-1614 GCF_000260355.1 Condylura cristata | reverse complement strand
CTGACACACCCCTCCACCCGCAGGAGAAGGAGCTCCTTGGCCCAGCCCCGCAGACCCCGCAGTGGGGACAAGAGGCCCTGGTGAGTGTCTGCCCAGATCCGAGCTCTGGCCTCCGCTGCCCCAGCCGGGCCCTGGGCTGCTGGCGCCCTCTGGGCCCCTCAGCCCTGCCCCGGGCTCCCTCAGCAGGCTGTGCCGGAGCCGCCGGGGCGTTGGGGGCAGAGAGGGCGGAGCCTGCGGCTCTGGAGGCCCCAGGAGGCCCCCAGTGTCCTCCCACCAGGAGGGCGGTCTGCTGGGAAGCGTGGCGGCGGGCGTGGCAGGGCACGGCAGAGGCAGCCCGCCCGTCCCCGGCTCCCGCTGTGCCCACACTCTGTTCCTGGGTGCACCTGCGAGACCCGCGCAGCAGCCCCTTGCCCTGACAGGTGGCTGCGCACCCAGGCCCCCACCTGCTGTCCGCCTGAGGCCAGGGCTTTCCAGAACAGCCCCGGTGCTGGCCAGAGGCCCCGGGCCTGTCGGGGCCAGTGGGTGTGGCCGGGTCACAGGGCGGAGGCCCAGCGCCGCCACCCTCACTCGGCGCTGTTCCTCAGGCCCCGTGCGGGAGCCCCGGGGGGCTGGTGCCCGAAGCCTACAGCCCAGCCAGCCGGCAGCAGGTGAGCCAGCGGGCACCGCCAGCCCCGGACTCTGCACACTGTGCCCCTCACCTTCTCCCTGGCCCCGGCCCTCCTTCGGCCACCCTGCCCCAGATCAACGGCGTGGACATGACCGAGGCCAGGCACGACCATGCTGTCTCCCTACTTACTGCTGCTTCCCCCACCATCGCCCTGCTCCTCGAGAGGGAGACTGGGGGGACCCTGCCCCCTAGCCCCCCCCCAGACTTGCCCTCACCCCCATCTGCCGCCACCACCTTCGTGGCTACTGCCACCCCTGAGGACCCCGGGCCGCTGCGGCTAACCCCCAGCCTGCTGGCCGCTGCTCTGGAGGGGCCGTACCCCGTGGAGGTGAGACCCCAGCCACACCTGGCCTCTGCCGCTCCAGGGGCCGCGGGCTGCCAGAGCCCAGGGCATGGGTGCCGCCTCCCGAGCGGCCGCCCGCACCCCAGCCTGCCCTCCCCGCAGTGGGCTGCTGCTGGGCCTGGGGGCCTCGGTGGGCTGACCGCTGCCCCGTGCTCCTCCGTGCCAGGAGATCTGCCTGCCCAGAGCCGGGGGCCCCCTGGGGCTCAGCGTCGTCGGGGGCTCCGACCACTCCAGCCACCCGTTCGGCGTCCAGGAACCCGGCGTGTTCATCTCCAAGGTAGGGAGCCCCCCGCGGCGGGGTGTGGGGGGGGGACCTGGGCCCCGGCCAACGCTCGCTCCCTTGCCCGTAGGTGCTGCCGCGGGGCTTGGCTGCTCGCAGCGGCCTGCGGGTCGGGGACCGCATCCTGGCGGTGAACGGGCAGGACGTGCGCGAGGCCACGCACCAGGACGCTGTGGGCGCCCTGCTCCGGCCCTGCGCGGAGCTCGTGCTGCTGGTGCGGCGGGACCCGCCCCCGCCCGGCCTGCGGGAGCTCTGCATCCAGAAGGCGCCCGGGGAGAAGCTGGGCATCAGCATCCGCGGGGGCGCCCGGGGCCACGCGGGGAA
>NW_004567210.1:96046-96532 GCF_000260355.1 Condylura cristata | reverse complement strand
CGGAATGCGCCGCCCGGGCGGGCCGACACCGCCCGCGCCCGCCGCCTGCTGCGGCTAACGAATCCGGCTTTGTGCGCCGCTGTCACGCCGCGTTAGGCCCACAATGGCCCGCGATATTTTATATGAATTTTCCCCTCGTCGGCGATTAGGCCGTAGCAGGCCAGTCATAGCAACCGCGAGGTATGCGCCCCGCCCGGCGCAGGGGCGCGCGCTCTTCTCGCGCGGGGCGCCCCGGGGGCGTGTGAACCGCCGCAGCCTGCGCTTTCCTCTTGTGCTTAATCTTGTCGTCGTCGCGGGGACATTGTGCCGAGCCGCGCGCGGCGGGTGTCCGGGGTCCCTCCTGGCCCCTCGCGCCGCCGGCAGAGTTAATGATCCACAGAGGAGGCCGGGCCAGGAGCCGGCGGCGGCGAAACACTTTCCGATGCGGGTCGGAGGTCGCAAGCCAGGTTGGGGGCGCTTCCAGCGCCCGGCCCAGGGTGGTGCCGC
>NW_004567210.1:95329-95946 GCF_000260355.1 Condylura cristata | reverse complement strand
CGCACCCGGGGAGCCCCGTGAGCGGGGCCCGGGATGGCGGGAGCAGCCTGCGGCAGACCTCTGCGGAGGAGGCCGCTCTGCGGGTGGCCGGCCCCCGCCGGCGCCCACAAAGGCTGCGCGACCTCTGGCTCGCTGGGGTCACCCAGACCCTAATCCAATCAGGCTGATGAGGCAAGGCGGGGCCTCCGCAGCCGGCCCTCCCTGGGCTGGGGCGCCTTCCTGCGGCCATTCAATGCTGCCCACAATGGCCGGCCGCTGCTCGGCCCGGTGGCCGGCAAGGGGGCGCGGGCTCTCCTCCGCCGCAGCTGAGCCCCCCCAAGCCCCCCGGGTCACCCCGGCGCCCACGGCCCCGTGCCAGGCAGAGCCCGTCTGAGGGCTGGAGGAGAGGAGGTGCCAGAGGCCCCCGGGCCAGGCTGGCGGGTGGGCGGAGGTGGAGAGGCCCCGTCCGCGGAGAGGCCGGGGCGGCCTCCGGCCCCGCCTGAGCCTTCAGAGCACGAGCTGGGACCTAGGCACACAGAAGTCAGGAACTCAAAGAGCCTAGATGCAGCCCGGAGGCTGCCCCAGGCGCCAGACGCACCCCAGAGGCTGGGCCCAGACACCGGCCGTCCAGAGGGGCC
>NW_004567210.1:88442-89495 GCF_000260355.1 Condylura cristata | reverse complement strand
CCGAACCCTCTAAGAGAAAAATTATTATCGGATTAGATGTACTTGGGCTCGCTCGGTCTCCCCCTTCCCCTCGGCGCAATTATAATTCCAGGCGAGCCGTCGAGAGGACTCCTGGGTGCGCGCGCGCGTGCACGTGTGCCGTCCTCTTTCCGAGCTGCATCTCCGGGCGCGCCCCCGCGCACCGCCCCGCCCGCCTTTGCCTGTGGCGACTGCCGAGTTGGGTTCCTGGGGAGGGCATCCCTGCCCTCCTGCCCCCAGGCAGTGCAGCGCTGGCTCTCTGGGCTTATCTGAGCTCTGCCGCCTCATTTACGGGTCTTTCCAGACACACCTGGTGGGGAGGCCCCAAGCAGCAGCCCTCTCAGAGGGGGAGCGCCGGCTCTGGGAGGTCTGTAGGTCCCAGTGTCCTCCCTCCACGCCCCTCTAAGCCTCTCCTTGCCCAGGCGGTCCAGTGCACCCACCGCTGGCACCCGCGCCACTCCTGGCCGGTCCCCTCTGTCTTTACGTAACTGCGCCGCTTCGAGCTGTTGGGTCTTGTCTCCCTGACTTTGTTTGAGAGAGAGAGAGTGTGTGTGTGCCTCTGTGCGCGCTGCAAGGTATGGTGCTTCAGGAAAGCCTCCAGCGAACCTCCTCCCCGCGCTCACCGCTTGGCCTCGGGCTGCCCTGCGCACGTTGGTGCCATCCGCGGCTGCTCCCCTGCCTCTCCCAGCCCACTGCTCGCCCCGTCCACGCGCTGACGCCCGGGGCAGAGACCTGGCTCAGCCCTCCGGCGCGGAGGATCAAGGTCTCCGGAAGCTCCGCCACCCGCGTCCCGGCGCCGCAGAACAGGTCGAAAGTGGGCGCGGTGGGAAAGGCGCCCCCCAGGCGGAGATGCAGGGGCAGGGAGCGAGGCCGAGGGGACTGCTGAGGGGACAGGGCTCCGGGGAGCGCCCGAGGCCGGGCGGGGCCAGGGCGCCTCAGACTCACCACCAGATCGGGTAGCTGCCCAGCGCCTGCTTCAGGCAGTAGAGGAAAAAGAAGTGTGCGAGCGTGGCCATCGCCGGCGGGAGAGCGCGG
>NW_004567210.1:86417-88026 GCF_000260355.1 Condylura cristata | reverse complement strand
GGCGCTGTGTCAGAGGGGCGATCGGCCGCCACCCAGGTGGGCGCGGGTCGAGGACAGCGCCTGGGGTGGGAGCCCCGCGCTCGGCTGCCGCTGCTGTCCTCGCCCTCGCGTCTGGGAGGCCTCCCCGCTGCCCCCTTGCCCGTGGCTGCTCCGCTGACGCCCCTCAGGCCGCTGTGCCCTGGGGTCTGCTGGGCCAGACGGGTTTAGGGCGCTTGCCCTGGGGTCAGCGGCTGGGGAGCGTCCAGCTGCAGCCAGGTCCCGCCTGAAGGTCGGGAGGGGAAGCAGCCCCGCATGGCCGGGAGTCCAGGCGTGACGCCCACTTCTCCGGAGCCAGGAGCGCGCGGCAGCCCCAGGGAAGGCAGCCCTGGCCTCTGGCAGCCCTGGCCTCTGGCAGGAGCACGCGTCTGTGGCGGGTGCTGCCTCCTCGCGTCGGGAAGGGGTTCCAGAGCTTAGAAACTAGATTTTGCCGTTTTGCCGTGGGGAAAGCAGGAGCTGAGAGGGAGACTGATGTTTCCAAGGTCACAGAGCGTGGCCTCCACTGCAGCCCGCAGCCCACTGCTGCGGCGGGCTTCACATTCCCCTGTAGCTCAGGGGGTCCCGGAGAGAGGGGGAACGCAGTGCCCTAGTCTCCTCCCTGGGGCGCTGCTCGTGGGAACCACCGCGGACGGCCCGCGCGCGCGCGCGCTCGCGCGCTCCCGGGGGAGCCGAACTCACGGGCCGCCCTGTCTCCCTCCGCGAGGGCGGCTCCGGCGGCTCCTGCGGCGGGGTCTGCACTTGCGCCCCGCCCGCGGCCAGCGGGTGCCACTGGGGAGCCAGAGGTTGGTCCCGCACTGCGCGCACAAGCGTGCGGGGCTGAGACGCACCCCAGGGGCGGCAGAACCTGCTGCCTCGGAGGCGCCCTGCTCTTCACGCGCTGGTGCCAGGAAGGTCCACGCACGCCTGCTCCCCCACTCCCAGCCCTGCGACCCCACCGCTACCAGGAGCCAGGAACCTTCTGAGAGAGGCCGCGGTGGGGATCCCGGGCTTCCTCTGGACTTCCCCTCTCTCTCAGCGAAAATCCCACCCAATTATCGCATTACTGGGGAACCTGGGCTGTGGGATTGGGGTGGGGGCCAAGCCCCAGGCGGGCAGACTCCCGCCAGCCCCAGCGCCTCAGCTGTGGGGCTGGGGGATTAGGGCCTGGCGGGGAGCCCCGCGGGGAGCCCCCAGAGCTGCTGGCTCCACACACACAAAGGAGGGAGGGCTGCTGTCCTGCTCCAGGAGCAGGAGCAGGTCCCTGCCGCTCTGGGCTCTGCCGGCCCGCCTGGGGCTGAGGGGCCGCTGGGCAGCCTCCCCCAGGGGCGGGGGTGCGAGCCCAGCGCCTCCCCACACTGCGCTTCCCTTTCGTCGTCTCAGTCCTCCGGGAGGACTGCGGGCATCTGGGTCCTGGGCTGGGGCTCCAGGCGGATCCTGGGGGGTCCTTTTGCCCCCCGAGCGAGGCTCTCCAGCCCAGCAGGCCGGCTGCAGACAGGATGTGCTGGTGGGAAGGAGGCCCGCGGGGCCACGGCCCTGAATGGTCGCCGGCACCCTGGGCTGCCCCCCAGCGCCGGGGCGGCGTCCGGCGGGGCGG
>NW_004567210.1:85442-86184 GCF_000260355.1 Condylura cristata | reverse complement strand
GGTCGGGGCGGGCGGGTGCCCACCTGGGGAGCCACGGGCGGCCGCAGGAGCGCCTTGGGGGGGCCTTCCTGCACCACTGCGGCGGGGCTGTGCTCTTCACAGCACGGGAAGAGCGGGAAGAGGTGACAGTCCCAGGGAGCCCTCGTCGGGGGAGGCCCAGGGTGGTGTGGGGCGGCATCCCGAGGGGTGCCTGCAGAGGCCTCCTGCGGGCTGGGTCGCAGATGCGCCCGCTTGCCCAGTGAGAACCGGGGCCGCAGGGGCCAGGGCGGGGATGGCCGCAGGGGTGGGCCCTGGGGTAGCCAGCGAGGCCGGCCCCGGCTCCCAGAGGCCTCCGGAGGGGCCAGACCCCGCACGCCCTCCTGGACGGGTCCCCACACAGGCGCCCTAGCAGAGGGCCGGGCCGGCCCGAAGCACGGCTGTCCTCCTGGAGGCTCCCGCGAGCTGGCCGCCGAGAGGCCTCTGAGTGTCCCCCAAGGAGGCCAGTCCAGCGGCTGAGCACCCCCAGGCCCCGCCCGCAGCCCGAGCCCAGGCGGCCTGGCCGGCGGCCTCACGCTGCCCCCCCCAGGCGCCTCCGCAGCGCCAGGGCCTGGACTGTGCGCCCCTTGTATTTCCAGGCCAAAGTTCAGCACCGACTTGTCCACTTTCCCCAGAAATTTCTTTGAAACGTGTGAATTCCGAGCCAGTGCCCAGCGCCTCCGTGGCCTTCTCAGCGGGGCGCGGCCACCCCTTGCGCCCGCCAGCG
>NW_004567210.1:83759-84407 GCF_000260355.1 Condylura cristata | reverse complement strand
TGACCCCGGGGGGCCTGGTATCCCCCGCCGCCTGGTGTCCCCCAATGCGTTCTGACCCCGGGGGGCCTGGTATCCCCCGCCGCCTGGTGTCCCCCGCCGCCTGCTGCCCCCTGGGGCCTAGCGTGCTGTGGGCACAGTGCCGGCTCACGGGGTGCGTGTTCCCCTACAGGAAGCCCCACTGTTTCCCCAGCAGCCTGGCCGCTGCGTCCCTGCAGGCGCCGGGCAGCTGAGGGCGGCTGCTCCCGCTGGGGCCGCCCACCCCCGAGGCCTGGCCCAGAGGCAGTGCCCACGTCTGAGCCCGTCTCCTCCTTGCGCCAGGTGCCCTCGGCGCCGGCACAGTCACCAGCAGGTCGCCGGCCGCCTGCCCGGCCGGAGGCCAGTGGCCGCCCCAAGCGGCCACGCGTGCAGCGCCGAGCTCTGGGGCCCGCGCCTGGCCAGCAGTCTGCATGGGAGGCCAGCAGGAGCCCCGGGGCACGGGCGGGGCGGTGGGAGGCCTCCCTGCAGCAGGTGCACAGTGTCCACCCCGTGAGGGCCACGAGGCCTGCTCGAGGCCCGGCACGGACATAGGGCAGGGCCGGGTCTGCAGTGACCGAGGCCGCGGCTGGGCCACTGGCTCCCGGAGGGGCTGCGGAGGCCCCTGGGGCCCGG
>NW_004567210.1:82299-83444 GCF_000260355.1 Condylura cristata | reverse complement strand
GGCTGCCCCAGCCGCTTGGGCCCCCAGGCGCCTGGACCGCGACACTTGCAGGGCGTGTGGGTGCTCCTGGCGGCCCACGGGGTGCCCACGCTTCTCAGAACAGTCCACGGGGTCACCCTGGACCTGTTTCCGTGACTTCAAGGTCTGCTGAGTCCTGCTGGCCAGCTGGGGCGAGGCCGGCCAGACCTCCTGCCCCTTGGAGCGCCCGCACGCCTGCTGCGAGGCGCCTCCCTTCCTGACCTGGGCGCGGCGGCCCTGGGGGCACACGCGGGCCTGGCCTGGCATCGGGGCCTGGTGTGTCCCGTGGACTCGAGGCTCGAGCTGAGCAGTGGCCACCCGGGTGGCAGGAGGGACAGCACGCTGGCCACGAGGGGCCCCACGGCCCTCCCCACAGTTCCGAGCCCACTGCCCTGGGCGCCGGTTGCCTCCAAGCCCTCCAGGGATCATTCCTGGGGTGCAGGCTGGAGCGCCCCCTCCCAGTAGCAGCTGGCCCTGCACCCCGTGGGCTGCATCTGGGCCCCCGAGCCCCCACGCCCCTGCTGTCCAGTGAGCATGTCTGGTATCGGCTCTCGACGCAGGCAGACGGCACAGCGCTGGGGCCCTGGGGGCAGCAGGAGGCCTGTCCCGGGCATCGCACGTCGACGCCACAGACCGCCCCTGCCCAGCGTGGACGGCAGGCCCCAGAGGCGGTCAGGCCGCTGCCCTCGCCTGGGTCCCAGGCTTCAGCGCGGACGCGACGCTGTTTGACTTCTATATGAAAGATGAAAAAGTTTGAGGCGTGTAGCTGGCGCTGGGGGAGGCAGAGGCCGTCCGGGTGGACACCAGGGCATCAGGTGCGGCTGCGAGGTGGGCGACTCGCAGGACAGGGGCGTGGGAGGAGGCCAGCCCGGAGGACACTCACACTCAGGCCGGCGCTGCGCTGCCGGGGGTGGGGGGCAAAGGGACAGCCAGACTGGACGCCAGGGCCGGGCAGCCCACGCCAGAGTGCACCCAGCATGGCCAGGCGGTGCCGGCAGCCGGGAAAGCTGGGCACGGGGGGCGGCCACGCAGGCGCCCACCCGAGACACCCTCTCCCGCCCGGCGCGCACAGCTGGAGAAGGGCGTCCTGCAGCCGCTCTGGGCTGCGGGGACTCCGCGCAGAGGCC
>NW_004567210.1:53139-54743 GCF_000260355.1 Condylura cristata | reverse complement strand
CAGGCGCAGCCGGGCCCAGTGGCAGGTGGGGGCTGTGGCCACAGCACAGGCATGTGGGGACCCCAGAAGCAGAGCCTGGGCGCTCCCGATCTCCAGAATTCCTCTTCCCTCTCCTCTCTGGTTGGAAGGTCTGGAGTGCAGCCCCCCACTTCCACAGGGCCTGCCCCGCAAGGTGGGGGGGCGGGGGGGCTGCTGGGCCACACCCCAGACCAGCCGGTCCCAGTGCTGGCCGCTGACATTCCCTCCCCCACGCCCCCTCGCCTGTCTCCTGGCCTGGGGCCTCCCGGTGTGTGGACCGCTGTGCGTATGCCATGCTGGGCTGAGGGGAGGCCCAGACCATCTCTCCAGGCCTGGCGGCAGCCTCCGCCCAGCCCTGGAGCTGAGCCTCTAGCCCTCGGGGTACGGGGGTGCTGATGCTGCGGCCCAATGGACCCTGCTGCCTGGGCCTCAGTCTCCGCACCTGCACACAGGCTGGCCCCAGGCGCGGCTCTGCAACACTAGGTGGGGCCCGCGGGCCCCCTCGCCGGTGGGCTGGGCCGTCCCTGCTCTGGCGGCCCCCGCCCCCCAGCCCCAGGGGCTGCGTGACTGTGGGACTGTAGCCCCAGCCCCGTGTGGGTCTGAGGGCGGCCCAGCCCTCCTCCCAGCCGCGTGGGGCCTCATGTCGCAGGCTGCAGGGCCAGTGGGTGCCCATCCCCGTGGCCCCCAGGCCAGGCCCAAGCCACGGTGGACTCGGGGCTCGGCCAGAGGCCCTGACCCGCACCTTGGGGCTGGGCGTGGGGACAGTGTGCCCCTTCCCAGGGTCTGATCCTTGCAGACTGGTCAGCTGGGTCAGGGTCCTTCTTATGGCCTCAGGGGGGTGGTGGCAGGCGGGCCGTCCAGATGGCCGGAGCTGCAACCGCAGTGGACACCAGTGATGAGCCCCTGGGAAACTGGCTGCAGCGGGGGGCCTTTGGGGAGGGGGTGCATTCAGAGCAGGGTGGGGGGGCCATGGTGGGGTCTGGGTGGTCAGGAGGGTGAGCGCTTTGGAGGGGGGAGCTGTACACCGAGTGGGGGTCCGGGACATGACAGAGTGGCCAGGACATAGCCCTACCGCCCCAACGGGCCCAGCACTGTCTATGCCTCCTGCAGGGACTGGCTGGCTTCCTTCCCAGCCTGCAGGGCTGTGGCCTGCCCTGGGGCCCCGGGGCACCTTGTCCAGGCTGGGGGGCCCCATGGCCTGTCATGCAGCTCTGCCTGCAGGGGCAATGCCCTTCCTGGCCACATGGCTTTACCGCAGCCATCAGTGCACGGCTGGGCCTGGCGTCCAGGGGCAGCAGAGGCGGTGGACAGGCCCTTCCCCAGAACAAGGGGTAAAGTGGCCTCTGCTCTGGCATTTTACTAAAAAGCCTGAGGAGGGAAAAGGAAAATACACCCAGGGCCACAGGACCCACCCGCCAGCCCTCTGGCGTTCAGCGCCAGGATGGCCGCACCAGGGTGGCCGCGCCGGCCCTCTGCCCGCCGCCGCCATGGGTCCTCGGGCAGACCCCAGCCCTCACCCTCACAAGGCTCTGTGGAGCCCTGAGCCCTCCAGGCGCTGCCCGCTGCCCGGGCTGGCTGGTGCTGCC
>NW_004567210.1:49587-50993 GCF_000260355.1 Condylura cristata | reverse complement strand
CCGTGCTCTGGTCCTGGGGCGGCCTGCCCGGCTGCTGCCTGGTGTCGCCGGGACGCGCGGACAGCACGCGTGCGGCCCAGACCGCCGCCGCGTTGCTTTCCGGCCAGACCAAAGCCGCCGACACCCCGCGGCGAGTTCCCGCGGGGCGGGATCCCCACTTGCCCTCATCGTGGCTTAACCTGCTGGTCCCTGAGGTCACTCCTGGCCAGGCGGCGTCACCCAACCCTTCTTCAGCGTCATCAAACAGCGCCACGCCCGACTGAAGACGACACGGGGCGGGGGCGTCGCGGCGGTCCGGTCAGTGTCCACGCCAGGCTCTGACCCCTGTCCTGTTTCTCAGTTTGGGGCAACATGTCTACATGTGCCAGGTGCACGCGTTGCACGCTCACTGCAGCCCGGCTTCCCCCCTTCTCCGCGGCACCTTGGGGCAACGGCGAGCTTTCCCGCTAACCCTGACGCGCACGGGCCCTCCGCGCAAGGACGGCCGCGGCCCTGGGTGCTGAGGGCCGGAGACAGGGCCCCCCCACCCCCACCCCCCGCCCCGGAGCACGGCGCCCACAGACACGCGCTGTGTCGCGCGCAGGAAGGCCTCCTGGCTGGGGTCCTCGTGAGGCTCTTCCCACACACTCGCAGCTTGTCCAGGCCGGAACGGCTGAATGTCCGGAAACCCCCACTGGCTCTCGCTGAGCAGGGCAGCCAGCACGGGGACCCCCCTCGGGCCCGCACGCTGCGGGGTGCGCCCTGCCTGGCTGCAGTGTGCTATGTTGGAGAAAGAAGGTGGGTGCAGCTGGCCGAGCCTCTGCCCCAGTGGGGCAGTCTGTGGGGTCGGGCGGCTCGAGGACGCCCGTCCGAGGCCCCGACTGAGGCATGGAGGAACCGGGCTACGCTTCCCGGCTTCTGGTCCGAACCCGTCTATTTCTAGCTCTTAGGCCCTTAGGCCGGGTGAGGGACTCGCTCCTAGCAAGCGACGCTCCGAGTGACGCTCCCTTGCGACGGCAGTGCGTGGGCCCCTGGTCGTCTCTTGTTTTCCGGGCGGTTTTGTATTTTGGTCAGGGCCGTGATTTCTTTCCACTTCCAGCTACGTTTTCAGAGCCAGCCCTCCGCGCGGCCCCGCGGCCCCAGCCCCGCCACCCCTCTGCGGCCCGCCCGGCGGCCTGCGCTTTGATGGCGCCTCCCAGATCGGGGCCACAGCGGCTGCGGGGCCAGGCTGGGTCTGCGCCCTCGTCCTGCCCCCCCATCCTCCAGCCGAGGCCGCGCTGCCAGAGCGACCCGCCCGGGGCACAAGGACGCGGCTTCACAGACACTTGCTTTACTCACTGTCTTGCCAGCTCACAGACGCCAAGGTGCCCTGCCCGCCCGGGCGCCGCGGACCTCGGCGAGGGCAGCCCCCCGTTCCCGGGGCCGCG
>NW_004567210.1:44869-49011 GCF_000260355.1 Condylura cristata | reverse complement strand
CTGGGGGCGGGGATGCACCTCACACACGGTCTTGGTGTTCTCCAGGTCGCCGGCGCACAGCATGTCTGGCAGGATGTAGGAGGGGTGGCCGTGCAGCAGCTGGCACAGCAGCTTTGGGATCAGGGGCAGGGCCACCTCCTGGAGCCTGCTGGAGGTCTCGCCTGCGGGGGCGGGGCGGGGGGGCGCTGAGCCGGGTGCCTCGGGCGGCCCTGGCAGAGCGCCTCCCGCTGCTCCCGCTGGGACAGGAGTGCCGCCCCCCCCGCTGCCTCGGGGAGCTCGCAGGCAGCCCCCCAACTGAGCCCTGGAGGGGAGCCCTTCAGGAACAGGCCCCGGAGTGTGCCGGTCGCATCCCGCGTGGCCTCGTCCATGCTGACAGACACAGGAACTGGCCTCGCAGTGCCCGGAGCCATGTCCCGCTCCAGCCGTGCTGCGCCGGAGTGTGGCCCACAGCCAGAGCTGCCACTGACCCGCCGCTGCGGGGCTGCCTGAGGCCGCCCTCTGGAGCTGTAGACACGCCGGGGAGGAAGCCGAGGCCGCTGACCGCGCGGCGCGGGGCGGCCGCTGTGTGCAAGGCAGCAGGGCCTGGGGGCCCAGCGGAGGGCGCAGGGACACCGGCCAGCCTCCACCGTGGGTGCTCAGAGAGGCCGGAGACGCTGGACAGCGACGCCGGCTGCAGCTCGCTCGGGGCTGTGGGGGTCACGGGACAGACCTGCGTCCTGCTGCCGGCCAGCGGCCAGGCGGCACTCACAGGAAGGTGTTCTCCCTGGGGACTCGCGAGGCTGGGCTGTGGCCCTGAGCTGAGGGGTAGGAGCGCCAGCCCTGAGGTGGCCTCCTGGGAGCCCGTCCCAGACTGTGAGGAGGCCCCAGGCAGCTGCGCCCCACAGTGTATGTCAGCGACTCAGCGGCCCCTGCCCACACACCCTGTCACGGCGGGGAGAGGCCTTGGGCGGACCTCGGTCTCCCCACTGACCTGGGGCTGGGGCCGCGTTTCCAGTAGTCAGGAGCAGAGAACCTGGGCACAGCCAGAACCCGGGCGAGGCCCCGCGGGCAGCACCCTCCTACTCCCACGGCCGCGGCCACACAGAGCCAGGAGGACGAGGGGCGGGAGCCACGAGGCCGCATCCCGGCGGGGCAGACACAGACCTCGGTGCACAGGGAGCGGGGTGGGGGCCCAAGGCGGCAACTGTGGGCGGATCGTCTGGCTGCTGCGAGCCTGGAGCCTGTCAGGGGCCGGTCGGCAAGCCAAGGGTGACGATGGCCAGTTCCAGCCTGGTCAGTAGCAGCTGCCCACCTCGCCCCGGCAGGCAGCTGCGCACGGCGCGTGAGCCGGGCGGAGGAAGGAGCCGAGCGCTACGGCTGCTCGTGAGCAGGCGCGGGCACCGAGGCGGCCTCACCGCCGCGCACCTCCCGCCGTCCTGACCCCTTTCCTTTTGCTGAGGTGACGACCTGAGTCTTGGCTGGGCTGGGGTCAGACACCAAAGTCCAGGCCCTTCAAAAGCAACTGCACCTAGGGAAGCTGGAAGGGGGCACAGACACCGAGGCTGGCAGAGACGCCTGGGCCGCAGACGGGCGCTGACCTCGCACAGAGACAGTCACAGCCGCCCGAGCCACAGAGGCAGCAGCCGGGCTCCCACAGCGCGTTAGCTGTGCCCTGCTCAGCAACAAATCTCATGCGTGCAGAGAGCAGGAAATACACCTGCTGAAAGAAAAATACAGTCCAGTGGACTCTCTTGACATAGTGGCAGATACTTTAAGCACCTTTAAAACAGCGCTAACAATGGCCAGAGAGCTAAAGAGATGTAGAGAGAAGCCAAGAAAACTGTGTGAGGACAGAATGGACATATCAGTAAGAGACAGGAAACAAAAGAAAGTGCAAAAGTCCTGGAGCAGGGAAGGTCATAAACGGAAAAGGAAAGCTCGCTGATGTGCTTCAGAGGCAGTCGCTGGAAGTCGCTGAATCTGAGGGACAGAAGCCAGAAAGAAAAGCCAAGCGAACAGGACCTGAGGGCCCTCACAGCCAAGCGCAGCCTGGAGTCCCACGGGAGAGGCGCTAAGGGCGAGGCGGACTCAGGGCGGCCAGGCCGGTGAGACACGGACACACAGCCCAGCGTCGACACGCGCCAAGTTCTGGGAACTCACAGCTGAGCGCGCCCTGTGCTCCAGCTTTCCAAAGCTGAAGACAGAAATCTCCAAGAGCAGCCTGCAGGTGAAACCAGAGGACATGAAACAGGGACTTAAGCTGGACACGGGGAAATAAAAATTTCTATTAAAGGTGAGGACATGGGAAATTATACATGCTAGGTTGCAAATACACTTTGCTTTTCCTGTAATTTCAAAGATGGTAACTTAGGGCCCTCCCGGGTGGTGCAGTGGGCTGACGCGCGGCGCGGCGATGCTGGCCACAGCTGCTTCAGCTCTCGTTCCAGCCCTGTCCCAGGGGTGACCCCAGCGGACCTCTCCTGACCGTCCGCTCCTCCCCTCAGCAGTGGACTTCGTGACCTGCCTGCTCTGCTTCCCCGTCGGTCTCTGGTGAGTCCTCTCAACACCCTGCACCTCTCGCCTGCACCCCAGTTCTGCATGCATGCATAAATAAGCGAATCTTTAAAAGATTGAAACTAAAAATAGCATTGGTACAAAAACCAGTTAACTCCCACTGATGCCAAATCTTGTTTTCTACGTAATTAAGGAGACTAATTCACTTAAAAGATTTGCTTGTTTGGGGGGACACACAGTCCAAAGATGCCAGGAGTTGAATCCTTTCACGACAGTCCACTAAACACAAAAGACAGGAATGCAGGAAACGGGCCAGGGAGCTGCAGGACACTGAAGTGAGCCCCACTCCAGCAGCGATCACTTTAACTGCAAATGGATTAACTTCCAGTCAGAAGACAGAGACGGCTGGAGTGGACAAAAGCAGATGACCTGCTGGCTACAAGAAACCTCTAAAATAAAGAGGGTGTGAGGTCTTCTTGGGGGGAGCCAGAACAGCACATGGGCTTTTCAGCTTTGCGCTTACTGCTAAGTTGGAAAGTCAAAGCGAGACCGCTCTCAGACTTGTGTTCCGACAGAGTAAACAGCAGTAGCTGCATTCATCCCGACGGAGCAAAGCCGGCAGGGGTAAGACAAAGCTCCACGTGGCCCGGCAACCAGATGGTGACCAGCGGTGGGGACTCCCCGCCACGGATCTGCGGCCCTGAACCAAGACACTTTCCCTGTGGCGCCACCGAGCCGCCTCCCGTCCACTGCTCCCACACGTGGCCTGACCTGTGCTCACCTTTCTGCGCCTTGAGTCCCCATCCTGTGGTCCAGCAAGAAAGGTTGAGAAGGTCCACGTCTGGGGGTGGGAGGCAGACTGGGCGCACAGAGTCAGAAAATTCGATGGGGGACTTCAGCTGCAGCAGAGCGATGTCGCCTCCAACTGGGTGGTACATTTTGAAGGTGGGGTGCAGGATCACCTGGTGCACCTCAAACCACTGAGTATGTCTGCCGGCGACCTCAAGGTCCACCAGGCCGACGTACACGTCAAGCGCCCTGACGTTCATGTGCCTGTGGGGGTGGGGGACAAGTCGCGCACCTCTAGTGCCTCCAGCCGGAGAGGAGCTGTCCTCCGCGCATAGAGCCGGAGCCCGAGATGGCCGTGGCTGGCTCTGGCTGAGGGGTGGGCACAGCGGGGGACCGTCCGGCGGAAGCCCGCACAGAAGCCCGGCCTGGGCCCCTGGGGCCCATCAAGTGGGCATGCTGGCCGCCACGCCTGGGAGTGGGCTGCTGGGTGGGTGGTGACCTGTCCACCAAGGCAAGTCCCTCTCACTGCCCGCAGTGACTGGGCTCCTTGGCCATCTCAAGAGCGGACGGGCCCTGAAGCCCCGGCCTGGTGGGGAGGAGCTGCCCGGCGGAGCTGCCCACCGGAGCTGGGCTGACCCCTTGGCCCGGCTCCGCGTGGGCCCTGCAGCCTGGAGCGTGCAGCCCACGCACCGGCTGAAGCAGTGGGCGGCCGACAGCACCCAGGACGCGTGGATGACAGACCCGCCGCAGACGTGGAAGCCCAGGTAGTGCACGCTCGCCTGCCAAGGCCACTTCCCCTCCGGGGCGTCGGCGCCGCCGATGATCTTCCCGGGCAAGCCCCGCTGGCCGCAGGCTGCGGG
>NW_004567210.1:35194-42904 GCF_000260355.1 Condylura cristata | reverse complement strand
TCCCCGTGGGCGCTGGGAGCGGGGGAGGCAGCGCAGGGCGCGGCTGGCCTGGAGGTGCGCGGTGAGGACACCCCGCAGCTGTCGGCCCGACTGGCCTGCGGCCGCGTGGGTGTCCCCCCGGCCGGTGGGTCAGGTCTCGGACCCTGTGTCCTCGTGGGTGTGCAGGTGGGACTCCCCGGCCAAGCAGCAGCACCGACGGGGCTCCGGAACCCGCTCCCCAGGGACGCGGTCCACAGGGAGCGTCCGGTGCGGGCTCTGCTCCTGGCACTGCCCAAAGCCGCCGCCGGGGCCCTACCCACGGCGGCCTTCAGGGTGCGGGCACCACAGCGCCCCGCTGTCCCGGTGCTGGCCCAGGGGCCGTCCACCTGTCTGCACCGTCACGCTGGGCTCACTTGCTGGAATGGCTCCGAGAACCCTAGAGACCCACGTTCCCGCTCAGTGGGGACGGGCAGATCCGGCCCTCCAGGCGCCACTCCCCCACCCGTGTGTCCCCCAGGGAAGCCGCCCAGACCCCTCCTGAGGATTCTGTGAGGCTGCAGGACCTGGGCGTAGGTGATTACGGCAGTGACCACTGGCTGCTGAGCTCAGTCTTGGGTTCCCTCCTGCCTGACTGGTCAGTCTTACAAAATGACCCTCCCAGCTCTGATAGAGTGGACGCTGCGGCCTGCGGCGAAGCTAGCCGCTCGCCCCTGGTCAGGAGGGGGAGGGCCTGCGCTCCCTTCCCGTCAGCCTGTCTCGGGGCGGAAGGGAAGCCGGGAGCCGCCCTGCTGGCTCATCCGCAGTCTGGGCCCAGCTGTGCGTCCTTGCCCGTCCCTCCGTCCTCTGTGGCCTCGCGTCCGCTCCAGCCCATAGCAGGCCCCGGGCCCACGCCGCCCTGGGCTTGGGTTTTGAGCACAGACTGGGAGGCAGAGGCGCCCAGGTTCTAGCTGAGCCTGTGGGTCACTGGGAGGGACTTTCTTTTTTTCTTTTTTCCCTGGGGCCTAGGACCTGCTTCAGTGTCAGAATAGTCAGGCTGTGCTTCCTGGATCCGGTTGTAGACCTCAATCTGCAAAGCAGCAGACCAGGACGTGGCCTGTGAGCACCTGTCCACCTGCTGACCTCTCCGTTGACTCCAGCAGGCCCCTGTGGGTGAAGTCGCTATGGCAGGAAGCCATACTCCAGACTCAGCCCTGGGGGCAGTGGTTTCAAGTTGAGGTAAGGGCCTGTTTGCTGACAGCCCTTCCAAGTGGGCTCAGGCGGCTTCTGCCTTTGGGTGGCTGTGAACCAAGGTCCTGGTGGAACCCTGGTCCTCACCTTGGGTCCTAGACACCGAGAGTCAAGTGCATTCACCTGCCGGTCCTCCAGAAGGCTCTCTTGGCTGGGTCCTGGGTGGGTCTTCAGGGGCCATATGTTCACTGCAGTTTACTAGCTAGGGGGTTAGCATTTTAGTTGTAAAAGGAAACAGCCAGGGGCAACAGGTAGCCTTTCCATGCCTCCCCTTGGGCAAACAGAACTTTCTGGGCTTTGGTTTCCTTCCCTGTGAGATGACAGTGCTAATTGGGCTGACTGACAATGCTAATTTCTTCCTGCAGGGCAGTTGCAGGGGCTGGGTGGGGACACAGAGTGGTGGGCACAGGAAGGCCAGGGCAGGTCCCAAGGTCCTCCACCTTGGGGCATCCCACAGCCCTACATAAAGCAGGACAAGATTTCTAGGTCCCTCCTGGCCACACAGGTCACCTGAGCGATGTCCCTGAGCTGAAGTGTCTGTGGCTGTGGAAACAACAAGTTGGATATGTGAAGTCAAGTTGCCCTCAAAGGTTGGCCGGGATGAGCAGCAGCCAGAGGCTGGATGGTCACAGAGTCCCGCCCCACCGGCAGCCCCGGACACACCTGGAGTCTGCAGAACCTGCGGTCACAGCCACGCCCTGGGACTGCCCTGACCGGTCCGCGTTTGTTCGCAGGAAAAGCTGACACTGTGCAAGAGTTTGTTCAGTTCCCAGGTTAGGCCAGTCGGGCCACGGAACTCCCAGCACAGGTGCAGCTGGACTCCTGGGTCAAAGGCCAGCTTCACCTGGGAGGTGCAGGCGATAGTCACTCCTGAGTTTGCCACTCCAGGCGGGTCTCAGAAGCCTGTGGGAGGCCTGACCTCGAGCCCTGGTTCAGCTGTCAGGTGGGGGGGAGCTCTGCTGAGGTGGGCTGGGAGTCTCTCCTGAACCCCGAGGGGCCTGCAGGCCGCTCAGTGGGAGCCTAGTGGGGACTGGGCGCTGGTGTCCCTGGGCCAGAGTCAAGCCGTCCAGTCCCGCGCGTGGTCAAGGCTGCTTCTGAGGCCCCAGCCCCAGAGTGCCTGTGGCGGCCCCAGGTGGGGGTGTGCTGCCTCCCTGGGCCCGGGCCTCTGATCAGAGCCACCCCGAGGCCTCCAGACCTGTGGGAGAGACAACCCCGAGCCCAGGCTAGCTCCCCAAGGCCTCTGTCCGCCAGCCATTGACCTTGCGATGGCGGGAGGCAGGTTCCTATGGTAGAAGGGTGTCTGGTGGGTAGGGCTGCCCCGAACCTGCATCTGCTGGGGTTCTGGGCAGTGGAGTGACTGGCCCCCCACAGCCTCTATGTGGACCGTAGGTATCTTTCCCTACAGAGGTGGGTGCAGAGGCTCCGGCATGGCTGACCGGTGAGTCTGGGTTCTGGTGCCGCTGACCACCTGCGTCCTTCCTGGGTGGTCACTCGGCGACTCAGCACTGCCACGTGACCCTGGGCCCTGGAGCAGCTCCAGGCAGAGTTGACCCCCGCCCTGAGTCCCCAGGGGCGTGGGAGTCTTGAGGGGTGCAGGGCTGCTGGGTGGGGTGGGAGTCTCCGAAGTGTCTGTCGGGACCCAGGCACATCTTCTACCCTGGCCCCAACCCCGTCAGCTGCACCCCAGCCCTGGTGTGGGTGTGTGGGGGGGGACCCTCCCCTCTGCTGTCTGCCAGGCAGCCTCCGAGCCAGACCTGTGGGGTGGGCGGGAGGGGCTGAGCCCCTTGGGCTGCCCATAGGCGGTGTCAGGCGCTGGTTCCGTGGCCCCGTGCAGTGGCTCCTGGTGCTCGCCTGGCCACGAGCCTTGTGGCTGCGCAGCCAACAGACGGCCGTCACGTTTCGTCTCTTCACAGTTTGGGGAAAAGGCTGTTTCTGGTATGTGACAATTGTATGAAATTCAATTTCAGTGTCACAAAGTTTCACGGTGCCAGGCTGTGACCATGAGGACTGCCCTGCTGTCCTGGAGGCCTGGGGCAGGGCTGGCTCGGGATGGGGCCTGGCCAGGCCACCTGCACCCTGGAGCTGCCTCTAGCAGGCCCCACCCTGTCCCCTCAGGGCCACCCTAGCCCAGAGCTGGCGCTCCTTGACAGCCGGCTGGCTGGGCAGTGGGTTCACTCTGGACCCAGACGTGGTCATCACGGCCTGGAGAGACGGGTGTGGCGAGAGCCCGAGCCAGTGCCTGCTTGGGGCCTTGGCCCAGGGTGCCCCCACAGCTTGCTTGGCCTCTTGGACCCTGCGGCCCAGCCCAGTGGGCTCCGCCCCTGACCCCAGTTGGGGGGACCCCAGGATGTGGAGGTGCAGGGAGGGGGTGGCAGTGTGAGGCCAGCTAGGCCTCGTGTGGGGTGGCGTCCTTCCTGGGCTCCCCCACCCACCACGCCCCTGAGCTGCTTGGGCGCTCCTCCCGGAGCCCTGGGCCTGGGGGCCCAGCCGGCGGACCAGCACTCGGCCATGGGCCCACACTGTGGGGGGCCCAGCCTCAGTTTCCCCAGACAAGAGGGGCTGCAGGCAAAGGGAGGGCTGCTCAGGGGCGCCCTCCCACAGCTGGTCCCCATTAGGGCAGCAGCCCCCTTGACGGGAGGAAACCTGACTCCCCCGCCGCATTCCAGCCCTCCCTCTTCTGCCCAGCAGCCAGGGGCAGCAAGGGCCGCTGGGCTCCCTGGGGCCCAGGAGGCCAGGCGGGGTGTCTGCCTCTCAGGCTGAGGGTGCAGGAAGACCGCCCACCCCCCGACTCTGGCAGCACCCCCAGCAGTGCCGTGGGCCCCAGCTCTTCGTCCTCCTGGACACCCAGTGGGCGGGGGCGGGCTGAACCTCCCCCAGGGAAGGTGTCCACTGGCTGGCGCCTGAGGGGCCCCATGTCACCCCTGCCCCTGCCCAATGTAGCTCCCCTGGTCTGTCCCAGAAGGCTGAGCCTGGGGCGAGTCACCTGTGGGGAGGCCTGAGCTATGATGAGGACTGAGGGCTCCAGGGCTCTGCCGCCTGTTCTCCCGGCACCTGGCGGGCTCCCCCTCCTCCCCGCAGTCCTCCCTTTCCCCAGGGCTCCCCCTCCCCAGTGGGGCCCCCCACTTTGCTGGCATGGAAGACAGGCGCCGAGTACTGGAGACGGTCAGATGAGATGAGGGTGTGCGTGCTGCAGCGACCCGGCGGGCCCTGTCCCCTCTGCTCCACAGGCTTGGCCGGGGGCAGCCGCCCTGAGCGCTGGCTGCTTCTCAGCGGCATTTGCGCACGCCCCCGCCGGCCTGGCCGGACCACGCGCCGCAGGGCGAGTGAGAGGGGCTGCCCTGCCCGTCGCTGCCCAGCCCAGCCCAGCCCGTCCAGCCCCGTCCTGCCTGCCCAGCCCTGCGGCCCTTGGTTCCGATGCTGGCCGGGTCTGCGTCTCAGTGCTCTGCGGTTCTCCTGGGTCGTGTTCTGGGACCCAGTCTGCTGGCCCGTTTTTGGTTGGTGTGTTAAGACCGCCGGTGTCCAGCCGATCTCCAGGGCGCTGGACTAGCGCACCACTGCGCTGGCCTGCGGCTCCGGCCCCGCCCTCCGTGGCCTTCGTCCTCGCGCTCCGCAGCGGCCACCCAGGGCTGGCCTCTGACCAAGCGAGGCCACCGTCGGCAACACCACTCACTGCCCGGACGTGCTCGGCTCCTCTGCTGCACCGCTGCCGTCACTAGCGAGTGACCGGTCACCACTGTCTGTGCGCTGAGGTCAGGCCCGGGAGTGAGGGAGCCCCAGGGTTTATTTTGCCTCCCCGGATTCTTTCTCTGTGTGGCCAAGCTGCACTCGGGGCGTCTGAGACTCCAGTGGGGCTTCCCCTCTGGCTCCTTGCGGTGACTGGGCTCTCCCTGGGGACCAGGAGCCAGGCTGCGTGGGGAGGACCCTGGGGCTCCCATGGACTCGCAGGTGGGGCTCCGTGTTGGCCCCTCAGCTACTGCTGCGCCCCGCCTGCCTCCTACCTCTGCTCCAGCTCCCGACGGGCGGCCTCACGGCCCCCAGGAGCCCCTCCCTGCCCAGCCTCCCTGGCGGCCTGCCCTGCCCTGCCCCTGCCCAGCTGGGCCTGCCGCTGATGGGGCACGTGGCTCATCCCATGGTGGCGGTGACAGCCGTGGCGCGTGGGCGGCCTGAGCACCCTAAGCCTGAAGGCCCGGGCAGCCCAGCCCAGGACGTACAGTACCCGGCGCGTGGGCCCCGCTGCGCCCCCCCACCCTGAGCCAGCCAGGAAGGACCCCACCCAGATGCCCACCCGCTGGGCGCCCCCTGCATGGCCGCCCAGGAGGCGGGTGCCACTGCCACAGACAAGGCCCTGGCGTGGGTGGCTGGGTAGCTGTGTGGGGTCCGAGCATGTCTCGGGGTGCGTGGAAGCGAGTTTCTTGCCCAGTGAAACCGTGCGCCTCTGTGGCCTCCAGGGAGCGCTGGAGCCTGCCGGTGGCTCGGTCTGGCTGCCCAGCCGGGGCAGGGGTGTCAGGAGACCTGGGCTGTGGCCCGGACTGTTTCCCCACGGCCACGTGTGCAGCCAAGGCTGCCACTGGTGCGTAGAGAGGAGAGGTGCCCCCTGGGGCCCCAGGGCAAGAATGACGAGCTGCGACAGGTGCCCTTGTTCCCAGGTGCTTTTACTGGAGCTCGGCGCGGTCCACTGGCTCTCCCAGAGCCCTTCGGGAGGGCAGTGGGGCCTGGCTGTCTGCGTGGACGGCCCGGCCTGTCCTGGCACCCGCACGGGGGCGCCCGGGCCCCTGCACGGGGCGTGGCAGTGCCCCCTCCAACGGGAGTCGAGCAGCATGTCCGCAGCGCCTGGGCCCATGGTGAGCTGGGGCAGGTGCGGTCTCGGCGCTGGAGTTGGGCGGAGGGGGCTGGGCCGGGGCCAGAGGGGCAGCATCAGCGGCTCTCACTGCCGGGGGCCTTGAATGCACCCGCGACGTCTGGTCGGGGGTACTCGCAGTCAGAGTGAAATTCACCCAGGTGAGCAGTGAGGAACTGGGGGGCCCTTGAGGAGGCCATTTCCATGGGTGTCTCCTGGGACCATCAGTGCCACAGCCTGGCCCGAGGGCCTCACATTCACACCCTGACCGCAGGGCGTGGCTCAGCAGTCCAGGCAAGGGCTGAACCCAGACAGTGTCTGCAGGAGCGGGGACCCCGGGCTGCCGTGGCCACCTCAGGGCCCGGCCCGGCCACTGGCCCCTCGCTCGTGTCTGTGCCGGGTATTGCTGCGGTGCCCGGGAAGCGGCCTGTCCTCTGGCATGCCCTGGAGCCTGTGGGCCTGGCAGGCACTCTGAGGACAGCAGCGTGTGGACAGCCAGCCGGCCCGCACCTCGCGCAGCACCCCGCGGTCCTCTCGCTACATGGAGGGCAGCGCCTGCCGGGCCTGCGGGGACCCGGCTCTGGGGACGTGCAAGGCCGCTGGGTCACGTCTGGCTAGGAGCTGGCTGAGGGGGTCTCGGTGCCAGCGGGGCCACCTAGGTGCCACCACGCGGCTGCAGTTGGGGGTTGACAAAAAGAAGCTGGCCTCTCGTGCCAGAAAAGGGGGAGCAGAGTGTGTGAGTGTGAGCCCTGGGGGGGCAGTGCCCCCCTGCAGTCCTAGACCCTTTCCCAGGCCCCAGGCCCCTCATGCTGCAGGCAGGACGCGCTCCGCCCACAGCCCTGCCTGCGGCCATGGGCGCCTCCTGGGCCCTTGGCTCGAGGCAACGGGCTGGGGAAGGGCAGCTCCAGGAGCCGTCACCTGGCCCTAGGTCAGTCTTCTCATGCGTCGATTGTGCTTGTCGATGGCCAAGGTGCTGCGGTCCACGGCCGTGGCGATGCCGTCCAGGGCCTCATCCTGCCTCTCCAGCTCCGTCTGGGCGTCCAAGGCCAGGCCCTTCAGCTGCCTCAGGATCTAGGCGAGACACACGGGCCACCTGAGCGCCGGGCACAGGCAGCTCGGGAGAGCGTCGCGGCTCGCTCCAGGCACTGTGGGACGGGCTGGGGGGGCACCCACTCGGCGGCAGACTGGGGGTGCCGGGGCCGACCAGGTACGGTGCCGCCCGAGGGCCAGCCCACACCCAGGCACTAGCGTGGGGGACAGCAGGGGCTGGGCGTGGCGCGGCTCGCGGGGCAGCGGGCGGCTGGGACTGGCCTGAGTGACCCCCTCAGCGGCCTGAGCACGCATGGGCTGTCGGTCTGCAGGCCAGGCCTGGCTGGGGCTGACCACAGAAGCGGCTCAGGAGGCGCCCAGCACTGAGGGACACGTCGGCGCCTCCCGTGGGGAGGGCTCTGGCCACGCTCAGGCTGCGGAGGAGGAGCTGAGGCCTGATCCATCAGGCGGATGCTCTGCCCCAGCACCCCGCCCGCCCGCCGCGGCGGTCAGGCCTCTGTCCCGGAGGGCGGCAGTGCGCGAGACCCTAGACAGAGGCCGGCGACGGGCCTGCGCCGCCCAGTGGCCCCGCTGAGGGCGGCCTCCCGGCTATCTGCACCCTGCCCCTGGCCCGCGGC
>NW_004567210.1:34126-34909 GCF_000260355.1 Condylura cristata | reverse complement strand
CGGTAGCCCCGTCGGGGCTCCGGAAAGTAGGCTGCGGGGCCGGCCAGCGCTGGAGGGACGTGGGGTGACCTCACCTGGCCGAGCCCCTGCGGCAGGGTCGCGTGGCTGTCACCCTCCTGATTGCCTGTTTGTGACGGGCGCCCGACTGCCCGGCAGGGAGGTTTCTTACTCCACCAGCCCCTCTCAGGCCCACGGCCCAAGCAGCCAGCGGGGGACAGCTGTGGTGGGGCCTCTGGGTTAGCCCCCGCCATGTGAGACGCCCCAGGTCAGACTTAGAAAGGGGTGCCCAGCCCCTGCGGTTGACTCCCAGCGTGGCACTGGGTGTGGAGACCGAGGCCCTGGCAGGGCAGAGACCAGCCGCCAGCCATCCAGGGTGGGCACCAGAGTGTGGGGATCCCCGAGCCAGTAGATGTCTCTGCATTTTCTAAAGCGGGGGGACGGTGGGCGACTTCTGCACAGGTCCACTGAGCCCACTGCGGCATCGTGCCTGGTGCTGAGGGTCCGAGTGGGGCCGCTGCCCAGAGATGCCTCCTGCTGGCCCAGCACTCAGCACGCGCTGGAGGCCACGCGCGACCGGCAGTCCCCGCCGCTTCCCGCGACGCCCACACGGCAGCCCACCCCCGAGACTGTGCAGGCATTGGGGCGAAGGGGGAGCAGAGTGTGTGAGTGTGAGCCCTGGGGGGGCAGGGCCCCCCTGCAGTCCTAGACCCTTTCCCAGGCCCCAGGCCCCTCATGCTGCAGGCAGGACGCGCTCCGCCCACAGCCCTGCCTGCGGCCATGGGC
>NW_004567210.1:21384-33916 GCF_000260355.1 Condylura cristata | reverse complement strand
GGAAGCGAGCGGAGTAGGGTGATACAGAGGGAAGCAATCGGCGGAGCAAGGGAGCCCAGGAAGGCCCCGTGTGTACGGCCCGCGTCATGCAGCGGCCCCTGCTGGGCTCAGATGCCAGGGCTGGTCCAGGCGGGAGCCGCCATAGCGGGCGCCGGCCCCAGGCCCGGATGCGCGTGGGCTCTGGGCCTGAACCCGCCGGCCGCGCCCGAGGTGAGCCCTCCATCTCTCCTTTAGGGCCTCACCCGGCTGCGTGCGGCCAGCCCTGGCCTCAGGGAGGGTCACTGCCAGGGTGACCAGCGGTGTCCCCGAGGCCCGGGAGTGCTGCAGATACTCAGACCGTCCGCAGAGCTATTGCTGGGTCCTGCTCTGTGTCTGGGCATCACGCAGCTCTAGCCGTGACATCGCTGGCTGTGGAGCCCGGGTGGGGTGCAGGTGTGTGGGGACCCTGTTGCCCTGGCGGGGTGCACCTGTGTAGGGGCCCTGTTGCTCGGCACGCTGCACAGCTGGCAGCGAGGCCCACGTGCCAGTCACTTGGCTCTGCTGGGTTGCAGCATTCAGGAGCTCATATGGTTGTAACTTGCCTCAAAGGCCCAGAAAACAACTTTGGACGCAGCCCGGTGTATGCCGACGGCCGTCTGCACTGCTGGTCTGCGGGGCCCAGAGGCAGAGGGGCGTGTCCTCTGCTGGCCGAGGAGTACGAGCAGGTGCGGGTGGCCCTCTGGGTCCCCGCCAGCGCCCTGCTTCCCACAGTGGAGACAAGGCCGGGGGGCTGGCGGCTGCACTGGGCCTTGGCCTGAGGCGCTGCAAGGCCACGGGCCCCTTGCTCAGCTCGACCCAGTGCCCACTTGGGACACGGCATCAGGGACGCTCGTGTGGGACTCTCCGGGGGTGCCCGAGACTTTGGTCTGGCTCCTCCAGCCCCAGAAGCCCAAGATGGTGCCGCCCTGCCTCCTGGGATGCTGCTCACACCACCCTGGGCAGAGGTCACTGAGGACGGCCTGGCAGAGGCCCGGGGCACCAGGGGCCCACTGGGCACTTGTTAGTGGCCGCAGGGTCGAGAAAGCTGAACACGGGCAAGATGGACGTCAGCGAAACTGCACGTCGACCTGAGGAGCCGCGGGCGGGAGCCACCACGCAGAGCCGCCACCGCTCAGAGCCGCCAGCCTCCACGGGGCAGCGGCCCCTTTATGGCCCTGCGCCCGCGGTGGCAGTGCGGACGGCCAGCTGTGGCCTGGCCGGCCTGGCCGCCGCATCTTCCCGCCTGGCCCCCGCCTGCAGCTCACCAGGACGCGTTTCCACATAACAACTTTAATAGCATTTGCAACAAAAACCACAAGCTGAGTGATGGGGATTTTCTTGCATTTTTGTTTTCCCCAGAAACTTAACTCATTCCTCCTTACGCTGAGCTTCATCTGCACAGCTCAGAATTCTTGCCTAAATAGGAAACATGTGTTTTACCTCAAAAAGACAATCTCTTGTGAAACTAGGTTCTCCCTGGGGTGAGGCCTGCAGGCCCCACCCAGCGCAGGCTGCAGACACAGGCCCCGCTCCGGCCCGGCTGGAGGGCCCCGCCCAGCGGCCCAGGCGGCTGCAGCCCAGCAGAGCCTGGGCCCTTGGGCCGGCCTGGCGCCCCAGCAGCGCCGTGGGCAGAGCCGAAAGGGGTGTTTCTGGCTGCCCACGGCTACAGCGCGCTTCCTAGGGGGTGGTCTGGGGGCCCCTGTGACCCCCGCCCCGTGTGCCGCAGGGTGGCGGCTCCCAGGGAAACTGAGGCAGGAGGCCGCAAACTGAATCCCCAGCCGCCAGCAATGTCGTATCATGCGAGTTCGAGATGAGTAAGTGGCAGCATAGAGCTGCGTGTGTGTGAGCCCTTGGGCGCGCGGGGCAGGCTCCGGCCCCCTCCCGCGTGAGCACCCCGCGACGGGCGTCGTCACTGCACACCGGGCTGCTGGGAAGGAGCCGCCAGGCATTTGGTGCAGGAGTGGAGTCATTTTCAAAGGCAAAAGCCAAAGCCGCCACACCGTTCAGGGGCGACAGGCGCAGGCGGCTGGCCCCGCCCGGGAGGAGGACAGGTGCCCAGGGCGGGGGCAGCGGACTCACCCGGCTCAGCTCCTTGGAGTCCTCCTCGGAGACGGGCCGCTCCCCGGCCTGGAGCTGCAGCTGCCTGCTGGCTGGGGCCGGTCCTACGGGCGCAGCAGGGTCTGTTGGCCGGGACACTGAAAGCACAGTCCAGAGTCACCTTCCGGAAGCTGCTGTCCCAGGGCCCTGCCAGGGCAGGGCTGTCACGACGGGGAGGAAGCGCCCACGCATGTGCAGGGGCTGCACATTTTAAAGACCGAAGGTCGGGGCAAAGCACCTGTCCACCCACGCCCAGCATGGGAAAGGGCTGGGTGTCGGCCCCTCCCTCTGGCCCTGTCTTTCTGAAGAGCCGACTCCAGCCGCAGCTGCACCCTTGGGTGCTGCCAAGGGTGTCCTGGCCCTCCCGGCACACCTGCCGCCATCCTGTGGCTCCTCCGAGCCACCCGGGCTTTAACCACTGGACACACAGCTGTGGGCCAGGCCCCAGCTGGCTGCCCCTCAACCTGGGCTCGGGGTGGCAGCCACGACACCCCACTGCTCTTTCAAACCATCCCCCTCAGAGCACAGGCCAGAAGGAATCCCCAGCCCCACACCCCACTTAAGAGCCTGTGGGGTGCCCTGCTCAGCCACCGCCCACAGGAGCTGGGGCTGAGTGGGAGGAGGCCAGAGTCCCAGCTGTGCCAGGAGAGGGGGCTCAGGTGGGAGCCGCTCTGCGGGGGGCAGCAGCGCAGGGGACAGGCATGGAGAGGACAGAAGCCGCCGTGCCCACCCCGGGGGCCTCCCCACCGCCTCAAGGCCCGGGACGGCCACCACTGCCCAGAGGAGGTGGAGACCCCAGGGAGACACGGGTCCCCCGGCTCTGACAAGAAGGTGGTGTCACCCTGAGGTGCCGGCAGGGGAAACACGGAAACCACCTCTGTGCAGGTTCAAGCGCTGCCGAAAGCCTGATCTGGAAGGTGTCCGCGAGGAAACCTCCGCAGCTGTGCCCGGCAGGGCTGCCCCTGCACCTGCTCATCCGCTCCCGGGCCAGCCGAGGTCTGAGCCAGCGCCCTGCTCTGGAAAGTTCCTGCAGACAGGGCTGGAGGCAAACACCGCATCGTGCGGCCGCCCCCTGGTGGCCACACACTGGCACGGCGGCGTCTGGAGCAAGCAGGGCTGGGCTGGTGGGCGGGCAGCCCCACACACACCAGGCCCCGCCTGGCCCGCAGTGTCACCACTCACTGAGCAGAGGCCTGCCGCCCCCAGAGCCTCCGCCGCCGCCTCTGGGGCTGGGCAGACACACAGGCCCGGGTGCGGCTTGGCTCGCTGCTCACCCATGGCCAGGTGGTCGGGGCCCAGGCCCCTGCTGCTGGAAGTGCTGGTGGGGCAGGGCCTGGAGCAGCTGACAGTGGAGGGAGCGCCGGGAGCCTGGTGCGGACAGGCCTGCAGCCTGAGGCAGCACTGCAGCCTGGGGGTGCTCTGTGGCCAGCAGCCCCAGGACCGGGTGTGGAACTCACCCTCCGCCCTGCTGCCTGATGGTTTAGGAGCCCTGGCTGAGACAGAAGGGGGTGCCCCGCTGGCTGAAGGCCAGGGTGCTGGGTGGTGTCTGACTCCTCCCAGGCCCTGCCCTCGCCCCCTGATGGGCCCCTCCCCCAGCTGTGCCTGCCGTGCCTGGGAGGGCTGTTGGCTCTGAAGACCATGAGGGTAAGTGTCCAGCACTTGTGGGGTGCCGCCACATGTGAAGAAATGACCGAGGACGAGGCCAAGGAGAAAGCACCAGGTGCCATCTGAGACCTGTGGGCCAGAGTGAGGCCAGGCCGCCGACCACAGCCCCAGCCCCTGCTCCGGGATGTGGGGCCAGAGGGACTTTGGGGCCAGGCCCAGTGTCTGCCCCAGAAGGCTGCTGCTGGGAGCTGGACCTCGGCCACAGCCACCTCTGAGGTGGTATTTCTGGGAGTGAGAAAGTTGACCTGACACTGAAATCCATGAAGCAGGAGACACATGCGCCCAGGGGTCCTGTGGGGCCCGTGGCCTCCCCCAGACGCGTGCAGGGGTGTCCACCGAGACCTGGGCTGGAGCCTGCCCACAGGCCTTCATGGCGGCACAGAGCTGGGGTGCTGGCGGGCCCCGCGGGCAGCCTGGCAGACGGGTGCTGGCGGCTGCCACCACCTGCCTCGAGTGGGTGTGGAGCTCGCGCCACTGGATGCGGGACAGCACATTACGTGTCTGGTTCCACCTGCCTGGTGTGGGTCATGTGACGCCCTCGGCCTGGAAGGGGGTGGAGGCGGGACCGGGCTCCTCCAAAGGCCAGTCATCACCCCGGGCCTTCACAGTGACCCTGCCCACAGAGGACCCTCCCGCCAGGAGGCAGCACACAGCAGCAGAAGGCTGAGGCCCAACTCTGGGGCCAGAGGCCTGGGCACACCTTGAGGTGGGCAGGGCAAGCGGACGGGTGCCAGGAAGGTCACTACGTGGGCAGGAGGGGGAGCCCCAGGAGGCACTCAGGGCGGAGGAGGGCCTGGATGACTGCTGACCAGGCACGAGGTACCCACCTGCCTGGTGTGCGGAGGAGCCCGTCCCTCGTGGGGCGGGGATGCCTGGGCCCCAGAGCTCTGCGGCATCGCCCAGCAGTTCCATCTTCTGGCTGAACTGCAAGCCCAGAGCGCGCACGGCCTCAGGCATCCTGGCGGACAGCAGGCGGTAGGCCACATCGGGCTTCCCGAGGCCGCGTTGGCGCACAGTGACCTCATAAGGTGTGTGCACCTGGACGTCATCCACGTCTCCCCTTTCAAATCTGTGCAGGAGCGACGAGGCCGAGTCGTGGATCTCCAGCCCGGATGCCAGAACAGTGAGCCTGCCTGGTCTCACCTCCGAGGCCTCTGCTCCACGGGAGACCACCACAGGGATGCTGAGCATGGGCCTGGCCTTCCCACGCGCTCCGGGCCTCCCCGCGGGGGCACCAGCCCGGGGCTGCACGTCCGCCGGTGTCTTCCAGAGCCTGTAGCTGAAGGGCCACCACGCAGGGGACTCCAGCTCCGTCAGCAACCTGGGCGGCCAGACACAGTGTGTTGGCCCCTTGGCCAGTGCCGCCTTGTCCTGTGCGGTTCTTCCCAGCCACACCTTCTCACCCGCAAGCTTCAGAAAGAAGAGGAGGCTGAGAGTGGCAGGACAGCAGCCCAGACCCTTAGCTGGCCAGCCCCGGAGACTGGGCTGGCACCACAGGCCAGACTGCCCACCACACAGGGAGACACCCACGCCCCGACGAGCCACACGAGCAGTGGCACCCATGCCGAGGGACAGTGCTGGGAAGTAAGCCGGGATGGTCAGCAAAGGGAAGCAGACAAAAGAATAAAGACTGGAAAAAAATACAAAAAACCCAAAACTTGGACCTTTGAGGTCTTGAAAAAATCAAGCCCCTCACTGGATCAAGGAAAAATAAAAAGGAAATGACCAATGTCGTGAATAAAAAGACCCAGCGACTCTTAAGGGTCTTTCGTGGATGTGGTGCTCGGCTTCGCAGCAAAGCCCAGCACGTAGAAAAGCCAACCTCAAGGGGCACACAGAGACGGGCAGGCTGAGCCTGCACCCCACCAGGGCGGGGTACAGAGCAGGAGTATCACTCCTGGGATTATAAGCTTGGCCCGGCACTGCAAGCTAAGTGCTCTCATCAGAAAATGGGCCTCCCTGGGGGCACAGGGGTGAGTCTCAGCGGCTGCAGCCCAAGTCCATCCTGGCCCTAGGCAGTGACCCACAGGGCGCAGCAGACCCCTCTGTCTCCCCGCTGCTCCCTCAGCAGTGGGTTTCAGGGGATCTACCTGTTCTCCCTATGCTGTCTCTGGGGGAGTCCTCTTACCCCACCCCTCTTGTGTGCATGAAGAAATAAAATCTTAAAAGCAGAAAAAAGTGGTATGATCATCACAGAATATCCAGAAGTTGAGAAGATGCAACACTTGTTAAAACTTGCAACAAGTTAGAAGAAAACTTCCTTATTCAATTCAGATATCTGTAAAAAAAAGCCCAAACACACACAGCTTAAAAGCAATAGCACTGGTGATGTTGACTGGTGATGTTCACCGTCTTCCCTCCAAGGCCAGGGACTAAGCCGCGAGATGGCCCCGCCGCCTGTCTGGATGTTAGTGCAGGCTCAGGCAGAGGCTGTACTTGCAAGGCAGGCCCTGGCCCTGGCCCTTCCTGGCAGCAGCGACTGCAGCACCGGGCTCATGTGGGACGTGCCAGACGCCAGGGCCAAGCAGGGAGACTCCGCGGGAGAGGCTGTCCTCACAGCCGGCAGCACTGCAGGGGGCACTCACGGCCAGGGCTGACCCAGGCTGCTGAGGCCTGAGCTATCTGGTGTCTCAGAAACAGGCGCAAGTGATTAGAAAGCGAAGAGAGTGACCCATTCACAGAAGATGAGGTCAGTGGTGTCTGCTTCTGAGATGTGGGATTAACAAGCAACAACTTTGGAGAGGTTACCAGTGCTCCAGGTCGTTGAGAACATTAGGTTAAAGGGTGAAAGGAAAGCAGAGTGATGAGGACAGCTGTAGAGACTGTCGCTGGACACAGAAACTATTCCCAAAAGGATGGAAATTCTTAGGAAGTAACAATCACTCTGCAAAACAATCTGGGACCTGACGGTGTCACTGGCCAATGTTGCCAGACCAGCGGCAGCGCCAGCCCTGACCAGCCCTGCTTGCTATGGTCGGGGAGGAGGCATATCCAGGAGCCAGCGCTACGCAGACAAGAACACGCCAGAAACCGAGGGAAGTACCCCAACACCAGAGGTGACCCCCACAACACAGTGAGCAGGCTGCATGAGATGGTGCCAGGGCATGCCTGCCCGCAGCGGGGTGGAACGTGGACCCATCGCCTCACAGGCAGACTCAGGCCCCTTCTTGCTGAGAAAGAGTGGGTACAGCGGGAGCGCACCTCCAGACAGCAAGGCCTCAGACATGTCAGTGCCCAGGAGAATCGAATCGTAAACGTCTTCCTGCAAAACTAATGACAGGATCACGACATCCAGCCTTGGCCCTTTTAACTCACAAGTCAATCTTGGCACTCCTGGCTGGAAGTCTGAGCCAGAGCAGTTAGGCAAGGAGGAGAAGGAAAGGTGTCCAGGCTGCAGAGGAAGAACATGGGTACCCGGTGACAGCGGATGTGACACTGTACCTGGATCCCTGAGCAGCCGCCAGCTTCAGAGAGGTTGCGGGTACAGAACCCCCCAAGCAAAAGCAGTTCTGTCGCCACACGCAGACAATGGAGCTACCAGTAATGTAGCTCAGGAAACATCCCCTGACAATTGCATAAAAGAACAAAATACCGAGGACTGAGCTGAACTGAGGTGAAAGACCTGTGCACTGAAGACTGCACAGCAGCAAGGAGAGTGAAGACAGCAGCTGGCCAGAGCGCCAGTCCTTGCTGGGCCCGGGAGAGCCTGAGAGAGCCGGTGGACTCTCAGGTCTTTTACAGGAAAATGGTGATTTTGTACAGAAATAAACAACCCTAGAAGTTTTATGGGCCCACGAAGAAGCCAAGATGCCAGGTGATCTTGAAGAAGAACAAAGATGGAGGGAGGCATCACATTTCCCAACTCGTAATTTTAGTGTGAAGTCACCGTAACCAGAATCTGTGTCATTAGCACAGAACAGCTAGCAGGTCACCGAAACAGAACAAAGACCCCAGAGGCGCACACTCAGCCACTGGCTTGTGACAGGGCCGCAGGGCGCACCGAGGGCGCGCGGCAGTCTGCACTGAACAGCACCGGGGAGGCCGGCAGCCACGTGCAAAAGGACGGAGCTGGACCCCCAAGGGGCGGAGCGTGAGACCCAGAGCGCCCCCGCCCACGCCCCCGCATGGAAGCCTGAGTGGTCAGCCCCTGGACAGCTGCCTTGGTGAAGCGGGTTTTTCATTTGACCAAAAACAGGCTAACAAAAGCAAAGACGGGCATGTGACATCGCCTCAAATCAGAAACCACCGACCCTGGCGTGAAAAGGCCCCTGGAGAATCACACCCAGGACGAGGCGCTCACAGCCAAAACAAGAAAGGAAAACCTGACAGCCAGATGCCGAGGGCCTGACTCCTCCTCCTAAGAGGGGCCCCGGGGCCAGTCGTGCCCCAGGGAGACACTGGGGTGGGTGGGTGCAGGCAGCTGTGGGGCGGGTGGCCGCCACCTAAAAGAGGCTTTGGGGAGGAAAGAAGGCAGGGGCCGCTGCCGGGGAGGCCGGGGGAGTCTACACGACGGAGACACATTCTGGCGGCTCCTGAAAAATCTCAAACCGGATCTAGCTGGGATGCAGCAGCTGTCTGGTGGGCATCTGAAAGAGAAAGGCCTCAGAGCACAGGCGAGGGGTGCTTCCGAGACAGCTCTGCAGAGCTGCGCGCCGGCGGCCTCGCCGCTCCAGAGGGCAGTGCATTGAGCAGGCTCCGGTGGGGCCAGATGGCCACACGGTGGGGATGCCCACTGCAGCGCGGACTTTTAATAACTCAATGAAAATATGTGAAATGGCTTGGACGGCGCCACAGGAAAACACTCACACACAGCAGACAGTAAAGGAGAAACACCGGCGCAGGAAAGGCTGCAGACGCGGAAGGCGCGCAGCGGGGCTGCGGAGGGAGCCCAGCCACCCGCGAGGAGCACGGGCTGCTAAGGACACAGCGTCTCAGTTGGCCTGAAAACCACGCTGACAGACACTGCCGTCCGGAGGCACGCTCCAGGCTCAGAGACGCACAAGGCCAAGTCACGAGCAGAGCCAACGGCAGCTGCAGGGAGTGCCGGGCCTCGGCCCCAGGGGCGCAGATCTGGGGGAGCAGGGCAGGGCCTCCACACGGCAGCAGAGCCGGATATGGCACGGGGAGCCACGGAGTGGTTGCCCCTGGAGACTCCCTCCGCGGGCCTGCCTCGCCCACTCCCCGCATGCCCGGGCCACCTACATAGGCAGATGCGCGAGTGCTGGGCATCCCGCCACAGACCCGGCTCTGCCGCCGCCCTGGTCCCTCTCTCCAAGACTGTCGGGCAGGCTGCGGTCTGCCTGGTCCTGCTGAGCCACGAAGCAAGTTCAGCATCTCCAAAGATGCTAAATGCCAAGAGGCACCCTCACGGCCTGAGGGCTTCGCCGCGGGACGCGGGAGAAGGCACGATGGGGGTCAGCGGGTTCAAGGCGGCCGAGGGCACAGAGTAGCCTGAGCTGCAATGATGCAGAGATGCCGAGCGCCAAAGCCCACTGTGCCCCTCGGTGATCCTAGCGCCCGTGCAGGCCACAGGGTCTCAAGCCAAAGGCCCGAGCTGCTGGCAAAGGCAAGAACGGATGCACAGCCCGGCACACCCAGGCTGCACCACAGCCCACAGCGGGCAGAGGATGGCCACAAGCAGGGTCCGCCCAGCAGCAGGGATGGAGCTGGGACCAGGCCCTCCCAAAGGAGGGGGGCGGGTGCTGGCCCCACAACCGGCCATGGCAGCACCCAGCCTTTCTCTGAGAAGGGTGTGCCCATCACAAGCTGCTCTTGTGCCCGCTAAGTAAGCCCAGAGCCTTCCTAGTGCCCTGACCTCCTTGTGGACCCCGTGCTGTGCCTCCCCGAGTACCACGCCAGCCTCACCCCCGGGCCTGGCCATCAGGCTGGCTGCCCTCAGCCGCAGGGCACCAGACGGGGCATTTTTCCTGCCGAGGTGGACAGGGCGCACCGGGGGACCGGGGGCGTACAGAGGCCCAGGAGAGCACCAAGGGCCGGGCGCTCACCTGTCAGCCACGTCCAGGTCGGCCTCCATCTGGTCCAGGTCCCGGGCGACACGGTCCATCTGCCGGCCCTGGTGGTGGAGGGCGTGGGCCGCATCCTCCAGGCGCTGCTGGGAGCGGGCCGCCAGGCCCACCAGCTCCTGGCCCCTGGAGGCGGGTGCCGGCTCAGCAGCCTCCCCCGGGGCCAGCAGCCGCTCCCTCCAGAAGTGCTCCAGGACGCTGAAGGCGGCGTTGCGGCTGGGCCGCAGGGTGCTGAACCAGTGCTTGGCACCACCCTGCTCCAGGACGGTGATGGAGCTGAAGATGAAGTGCGACGCCGCCTTCTTGAGTTCGGTGACGCTGCCGAGGGGCACGCTGACCAGGACGTCCCCCGTTCCATCCGCTGTGAACTGGAGCATGTGCGGGGTGAGAGCGAGTTGGCCCGGGACCCATCGCTTCTCGACCTCCAGATAGTAGGAGCCCAGCCAGGCTCGGATGCACGCGTCCCTGCTCATCTGGCCTGGTCCTACGGCAGCCTCGGCAGCCTCTGCTGGAGGATGGGGGACAGTTGGGGGATGGGGGCTAAGACACCTTCGCACCTGGGGAGGCACCGCCTGGAGCCACTAGGGGTCCCAGCCAGCCAGGCCCTCAGCACAACCCCCGAGGCGGGCAGGGCCTTCTGCAGAGCAGGGGGGCGGGCAGGATGCGAACCGCAGCCCCCTGGGCAGCACTGTGCTCTCGGCCCCCAGCCCCGTCCTGGGAGCAGGCCCACCCGGACTTGGCCAGGGTGGAGACGGGACAGCCATCCCTGCCTCCCCCCAACCCTTCTCCCCTCGGTTGTTCCTCAGTCACTTCACCCCGAGGAAGCACCTCTCTTACAGCCCCAGTGGCTGGACAGGCCCAGCATGCATCCAGGCAGCCCTGCAGGCTCGGCGATGGCCCCGGGCACCGGCCCATCCACCCACCGCGGGGGTCCACCTGGGCTCTGGTGCTCCCTCAGCCCCCCTGTGGTTACAACAGGGAAACGCCCCGGGGCCTGTCAGCAGGACCAGTGGGCACAGCAGAGCAGGTGTGGGCTGCCAGAGATGCCAGCCAGATGCGGGCGTGGGCGTGGGCGCGGGAGAGGCGCTAGCGCCTCCTCTGGCCGGGCGCAGCCTCTGCAGGCAGCGCCAGCGTCCTCGAGTGCTCCTGGCCCAGGGGCACTGGCAGGTGCCGTCCTGCCGCCCGCCCGCAAACAAGTGCGCAGACAGGGACCTGCCGGCCGTGTCCGCCCACCCCAGGTGCTGGGCCCAGGTAACTGCAGCCCCGCTCCCCAGACAGGCCCAGGCTGCTGGTCTCCAGGCTTCTCTGCGCTGCAGCAGACCTGTGCCCAGGACGCTGGGCATCCTGTAAACACCCTATTTTTAGTTAATTTCCGAAGTGACAGAACAGGCTGCGGTAGCTCCAGCCACGGGGAGGCTCGGTGGACAGTGCGGCAGTGTCTGTGCCTGGCGTTTCCAGCCCGCCGCCCCTCTCTCCCACTCACGCCTGGGAGGCTGGCGGCTGAGGGGGCTGTCCCGGTGGAAACGGCCGTCCCCACGCTGCGGCCTGCAGACCGGGCTCCCCTCTGCCCGCCAGGGTGGAGTCCAAGTGCCCTCACCCTGCCGGCCCCCTTCCTCTGTGGCTCTTCTGCGTGGTGGTCACAGGAGGGCGGCCGAGAGCAGGGCCCCACCGGGTATTCCTGCCATGGGGTGGCCGCCGGCCAGGGTTTTCAGGCCTGGCCCAGGGGCTGGGTGGCATGGATGGCTGAGCTCTGCCCAGTTCCGCCTGCCCTCAGGAGTCCAGCGCTGCCTGCATGGACCCCAGGGCCACTGCGTGGGAAGCAGCTGGTCCCGGCCCAGCCCCACCCTGAGGTACAGCCCTGGCTCCCGACATGAGGCGTGTGAACCCGCTGGCCAGAGGCCCCTGTCTGGGAGACTGGGTCTCACTCGGAGTTTCCAGAGCTGGAATCCTGGAATGCCCCCAGGAATTACCTAATGGACACCACCTTCCCAAGAACTCAGCCCAGGCCCCAAGTCTCGGATATTCTCGGCGGCCTCCCACGCTCGGCCACCCGACGTGCACGACCCTAAGCCATAGTAGGCCGTAGGGGCGCGGGGTGCTACAAGCCCTCGTTTGGACCCTTCTAGCTCTTGGTGAAGGCCAGGAACGGCAAGAGCCAAGCCTACACCCTCGGAGAGGCGACTGTGGGGCGGGGCCAGAAGGAGCACTGACCCTCGAGCCTGGGGCTACTGCCAGCCAGAAGCTGCGGACACGCTTCCTGCCCAACCGCGAGGGGTTTTGAGGACACCTGTGCTGTGGCCTCAGCCGCACTGCAGACTCCTGGGTGGGTAAACCTCACACCCTGTGGAAACAACCCCCCGGGGAACTGCGCTCCAAAGTGCAGCACCCAACACACCCAGACCCGCCATGTTGCACCCACAGGAGCACATGGACCCACATGTCCCTGTGACACAGGGGGCAGCGCCCTTGCCTGCCCCCAGGCGCTGCCCACGCGGAGCCCACGGATTGGCCTGTGCTGCGGCCCCGGCGCCACAGCCCTGTCCAGCCCGTCTGCTCCTGAAGACGCTTGCGCGTCCCTGGCCAGCGCACCTGGTGATGGGCCTGTTCTCGTCAGTGGACAGGCTTGTGCTGGCCTTTGCCTAACACGCAGAGACCCTGACCCACTGGCCTCTGCCCGCTTCAAGCTGGATGCCGCCTCAGGTCCACACCAGCCCCCCCCTCACCTCCTG
>NW_004567210.1:8560-20458 GCF_000260355.1 Condylura cristata | reverse complement strand
GGGTGAGGGCGGGCTCGGGGCCGAGGGGTCGGGTGGGGGGCGAGGGGGACACCCAGGGGACGGGCTGCGGCGCTTCCCCTTTCAGGAGACATGGTTGTGCCTGTCGCAAACTGCGGGCTGCGGGAGTACAACGCGAACCCCAAAGAACACATGCCCCTCAGAGACTACATTAGCTACTGGAGGGAGCACATCCAGGGGGGCTATGCCTCACCCCGGGGCTGCCTCTACCTCAAAGACTGGCACCTGTGCAGGTAAAGGGGAGCCCCGAAGCGCCCGCCAGGCTGCGCGCTGCCAGAGTGTGGTCAGCACGTTGGCAGCCTGCCTTGGGGCTGGGGGCGCCGTGCCCCGCCCCCCCCCCCTCCAGCTGTCCCCTTCGCGGCCTGTGGCAGGTGGACTTGTTGAAGGCTGGCGGGGGCCCTCCCCAGGTGTCCTCAGCCCTGAGCAGAGCAGGTGGCCCCTGTCCAGTCCTCTCCTTGTGTGGCCTCACCTGCCTCTCCGGGGGCCCCCAGCCTCTGCTGCTGCACCCCATTTACTGGGTTGTTGCTTAGGCTCTGTGTCTCCTGCGAGCCCTCCCAGCATGCCCTTCTCCTGGGCAGGCGGGTTGGGGTTCTGTCTGGCACAGGGATCACTCAGCTAACAGGGCATGACTGGGTGACTTACGTGGAAACCGAGGTTCAGAATGCCCAGGTCTAGTGGCCCCTGCACAGTGCCCCCCTTCCCCTCCCCCCAGGGCAGTGTCAGGTGTGACCAGATGCTGCCTGGCTCCAGGAAGGGTGGGCTCGGGCGGGCCTGTGACCCGGCCTGGCAGGAGCACCCAGGCTTTGGGGGTGCTCTTTGCCCTGAACCTTGCCCGTGCTTCTGGAAGTTTCTGAACGCCCTGCAAGCAGAAAGAGTGGGAGGCAGCCTGAGGCAGGCAGGGAGGCCTTGGGTGGCCTCCCAAGGGGCGCGTTGTGGCGGGGCGCCCTCACCCTGGCCCCAGGTGCCCTGGAGCATGGCTGGACCGCGTGTGAGGGGATCTGAGCCTCCCTTGGCAGCTGTGTGGGGTGGAGAGGCTTGAGAGGTGGGCACAGAAGACACCCTGGTGTGTGCATGGGCCCTGAACTGAGGAGACCAGTGCCCCTCGCAGTGCTGTGAGCCCCATGGGGCTACAGGACCCCAGAGCCGCCTCTCCTGGCTGTGGCCGGCCGCATCTGGTGGCAGCAGGCAGCCCCTGGGGCGCTCACGTAGCCGGTGGGGGTGGGCGCCTTGGGGTCCGCCATGGCCGCCCTGTAGGGACGCCTCGTCGGAGGAAGTGTTCTCCCTGCCCGTGTACTTCTCCTCCGACTGGCTGAACGAGTACTGGGACGCCGTGGGCCGGGACGACTACCGCTTCGTCTACATGGGGCCTGCCGGCAGCTGGTGAGCCCCGCCCGCCGCGCGCCTCCCCGCACAGTGCTGCACCTCCGGTGGGCACTGACCCCGCTTCTGCCGCAGGTCACCCTTCCATGCCGACATCTTCCGCTCCTACAGCTGGTCAGTCAACATCTGTGGGAGGAAAAAGTGGCTCCTATTCCCTCCAGGGCAGGAAGAAGCCCTGCGTGACCGCCATGGTGGCCTGCCCTACGACGTGACCGTGCCTGCTCTGCGCGAGCGTGGTGCCCCGCCCCTGGAGGTCACGCAGGAGGCGGGTGAGATGGTGTTTGTGCCCAGCGGCTGGCACCACCAAGTCCACAACCTGGTAGGTCGTGCCCCCTGCTGTCCTGGCAGTCCGGACCCCAGCACTGGCGCCTGCGTCCTCTGCGTTGCCCTGTGTGCCTGTGTGGTGTCCTCCTTGGGCCACTGGGGCCAGCTCTGAGGCTGCTGATGACCCAGTGACCCGACCCTGGCCCCTCTGTGCCTGTGGGAGGCGAGCGGCTCCTCCCCACCCCTTCTGGGTGTCACACAAGCTGGGGACAGCCGTGAGGCCAGTGGCACGGACCTGCCCGCCCCACCCCCACAGGAGGACACCATCTCTGTCAACCACAACTGGGTGAACGGCTGCAACCTGGCCAGCATGTGGCACTTCCTTCAGCAGGAGCTGCAGGCCGTGCAGCGGGAAGTGGCCGAGTGGAGGGACGCCATGCCCGACTGGCACCACCACTGCCAGGTGCGGGGGCCGCAGGGCTGCGGGGCGGCGGTGTCTGGGGTGTGGGCTTGGCTCCAGGCTGGGGCCTCGGGCCTGCTGAGTGCTGTCAGCCCTCCTCTGGGTGACTGGCCGGGTCTGAGGGACCCTTGCGGCCTGCCTCTAGCCGTGGTCAGCAGAAACTGGCCCGAGACACCCAGCGAGCAGCAACTCACAGGCCTCTCCTCTGACCCAGGTCATTCTGAGGGCCTGTTCAGGGATCAATTTTGAAGAGTTCTACCAGTTCCTCAAGGTCATTGCCGAGAGAAGACTATGCGTCTTCACAGATGGTGGGCCGGAAGACGCCAGCCCTGGCCTGGGCCCCCAGCAGGCTGCTTTTGACATTGGCCGGATTGCCGAGGTGCTGGCGTCCCTCGTGGCCCACCCTGACTTCCAGAAGGTGGACACCGGCGCCCTCTCACCGCAGCCAGGGGAGCTGCTGCAGCGGCTGGAGGAGAGTATGGCCACCTTTGCGGCTCTGTAGACCGCTGGCTGTCTGGGCCACGGTGCTGGGACTGCTCCCCTGGAAATAAATCTTGGCCGCCCCCGTTTGGCCGTGGCCGGCCCCAGCTGCACGCCTGCTCGCGAGCCTGCTCTCCGGTCCCACAGCTTGTCAGGCTCATGGGTGAGGCCCCGCCAGGACTGAGAGCCCTGGGCCGGGAGGGCGGCGGCGGCGCTGGGAGACCCTCGGGAGCTGGGGGCCTCCCCAGGCCCGCCCCTGCGCAAACCGTAGCTGTGGGAGAGGACCCCCGGCGGCACCAGGCCCCTGGCTGGCGGGCAGCGCTCCAGGGCCTGTGGCGTGAGCAGAGACCCTGTTCCTTGCAGACCCAGGCCGCCTGCAGCACTCCCGCGCCTGGCCTTCGCGCCGCCCGGCCGCCTGCACGTCGGGGACGCCCAGCACGAGTCCGCGCCGGCCGCCCTGACCCGCATCTGCCCGCCCCCCAGCTGCCCTGCTCCAGCACACCTGGTCTGTGTTCAGAGCCCCGGTGCCCAGGTGCCTGCCCCACCCACAGTGTCCACACCGCCGTGACACTTGCCTTCCTCCGATCTTGGTTATGTGCTGTCCACTCAGCAGCGCCGGCACCAGCACTGCCCGCCCCTCAGCCCGCACCGGGCAGTATCTGCTTGCAGGACTTGGCCACCCTCTGAGCCCTGCCTGACTCATCTGCAGCCCCACCTGGACCGCGTGTCCACCTGGTGCTGGCCGAGGCCCTCTGTGTCAGCCCCTTCACTGAAGGGTGCTCGTGAGCTGGGGGCAGGACCTGCACCCCTACTGGGCAGCCCGCACCCTAAGTCCTGGCCTTGGGGGAGGGCCACCCTGTGACATAACTGGCATAGACTGGATGGTGCAGGGGACTCTGGGACAGCACAGGCCTGCCCCCAGCCGGAACCACATGGCCATTTCCCTGGCCGTGTGGTCCAGGGCAAGCTCGGCCGCAGAACCAGCCCTTCCCTTGCGGGGTGGGCTTCCAGCCCACACGGCCTTCACCGGGGCGGGCGGCCACTGCAGCCAGCTGGGGCGGCCAAAAGGCCTGGGCGCACCAGGCCCGGATCCCAGGGCCCGGAGATGGGGGATGGGGCCGGGGCTCGCAGCTGCCCCCCTCCCCCAGGCCTCGGCGGGGGCCTTGAGGAGTGGAGGACACCCCTCCTGCCCCTCCCTGTCCACTTGCTCCCGGCCTTGCACTGGCCTTTCCTGCTGTGTTCTATGTTGATCTTTTATCATAGTTTTCATTGCCCACTGCCGGTGGGATTCCCTAGTTTGCCCTTGAAAAGTATAATTTGCTATTGGTCAAAGTGAACCTCAGGAGAAGAGATCCTTCCCCTTCCTCAGGGGCCCCGCGGGTAGCCAAGGTGAGCAGGCCCAGGTGTCATGTCCAGCCCCTGGCGTCCCGGGCCGTGGCCCCTGGGCTGGCAACACTGGAGCCAAGTGTCCCCTGAGCGGGCTGGAGTGCTCTCGGCAGTCTCCCTGCCCAGCGGATCGCTGAGAGCGGGCGCTGTGCGTGGACCCTGGAGGCCACCATACACTTGACGGGGCGCCTCAGGCTGGAGGGAAGCAGCAGCGGTCCCTGCTCGGGAAGGGGGGGCCAGTGGGTGGGGCGGCGCCAGCTGGGCAGCCACAGGTGCTCACTGAGGCCACTGCCCAGTGGGGGCCGGGGCCTGGCGGGGCGTGTTGGGGCCTCCCGTCCCCCGCGGCGCCCCGGAGCTGCCGGGCTTCCGCCCACAGCCAGCCGCGGGGGCCTAGCGTGTTTTGTTGCGTTAGAAACGCGGGGTTTGCCCTTGCGCCATTACAGCCAGCGCCGGCGTCGTGGGCCGCACCGCTGTGCCCAGGTTCTGCCCCGCTTCCCCGAGGCCTGAGCCCGCCGCCCCGCCGAGCGGACACTGCCGCCCTGCGGCCCTGCTCGCTGCTCCGAGCCTCCTGCCCAGGGGCCCCAGCGACGCGCCAGGGTGCCGCTGCGGGGCCTCACACACCGGGGCAGGCCAGGAGGGGCTGTGCGGCCCGGAGGCCAGCTCCGGGCGGGCAGAGCCCTGCTCCAGCACCCGCGGCCAGGGCCGCATGTGCAGCTGAGTGGCCCCGGCTTTGGGGCTTCCGGCCCTTCCTTGCCTCCCCAGAGCTCCAGGCAGGACATGGTGGCCTTTGACGTCCCCGGCCTCCCCGCCCGCACCGCCGGCAGCTCCAGTTCGTGTCCTCGGTGGCTGACGTTCCCGGGGCCTCTTCCTAGAGCTCAGTGACCCCGAGCCGGACACTTGTCCGGCGACACAGTGGCGCAGCCAGACGGCCGCCCGCGGCCGGTGCGGGAGGTGCTGGCGTCCATGCGGCGTCCTAGCAGGCCGTGCCCAGCGCCGCGCAACTGGCTGGTGGCAGGAAGCCGTGGGCAGGCAGACCGGGGCGCCCACACCCACAGACCAGCGGGCGCCCCGGGCACGCTGGAGGGGGCCTGCCTCCCCGCAGAGACGGCACGTGTGGGTGTGGGGTGCGCGATGGGCGTCGGGCCTGGCGGCTTCCCGCGTCAGCACCCGTAGCCCCCACCCCAGAGCGAGTGCCAGCCAGCCAGGGCGAGGCGGCCCCATGTGAGCTGCCTTCGGGCAACCACACAAAGGTGTGGGAGGCGCAAATCAACCTGCAGATCAAGGTAAGGGCCGCGCCAAGGCCCCCACAGGGGTCCCCACAGCCCCCGTGGGTCGCTACGCAACTCCGCGAGTCTGTTGTCCCCCTTGCCACAATGGCACAAGTCCAAGGTGCCGAGGCATGCACCTCCTTTTAGGGAGCCCCCCAATCAGGAGGCCGGGGGGCCAGGTCCCTAGCCTTTCACCTGGCCAGGGCGCGTTGCAGGACAGGGACCCTCGCCCGCCCTCTGCGACTTTGCAGACAGCACCTGAAGAGGGGACTTGGAGACCTGGCTGGCCCCAGGCACGGTAAGAAAATGTACTGCAGCCAACCGGCCTGGCAGGAGCTAAGGAGGAAACATTCCGCCTCCAGGAAGAACCAGCGCCACGCGGGCAAGGGAAGGGGGTCCCGCAGCTCATGTCGGCCGGGCAGAGCTGGCTACTCGGGGGTCCGTGGGCACAGCGGCCGCTGCTGTGAAGAGAGGGAGGGTGAACCCGGGGCCCTCGGCGGAGTCCTGCCACGCCCACCCGGGTCGGCGGCGCCCGGAGTCACACGACTGCTTCCCGCGTGTCACCTTTAAGACCTGCAGGGGTCTTGCCCGAGCCATGTGTGAAGACTCGGGCTCACTGTCGCAGGCATCGCACGCCAGCCGCAGTTTCTGCCCTGCGCACAGGTGTGTGATTCACCTCTGGGAGCCGGCTCCGCCGGGCATGCGCAGTGGCCACCGCCGTTGGGGCAGCGCGGACTCTGCTGAAACCTGTCTCCTGCGTCGCGTCTCACTTCCCAGTGGTTCCATTTCCCGGTTCTGTTTTCTTGGTTCCCATGGTCTGTTTGTGTCTGTGAGCCACAAAGCCCTGACGGCAGATTCTTCTCTATGGGACAGGTCAGCAGTCGCACGTCTACCTGTGCCAGGCAGGGTCTGTCTTAGGCTTCCTGGGCCATGTGTAGGGTCGGTCACACCCCTGTTTTAAACAACTTAAAACTACAAGAACAATTCGTGGGCCGTGGCTTGTTTGCTGTGGGTGAATAATGAAACTAGCTGGTAATTTTAGCCTTTGGCCTCGTAAGGAAATTTTGCATAACACAGTGGCTATGAACAATTTAGTATCACTTGCTTGCATTTGATAACAATGTTGGGTAATTGGGCTGCCATGTAGGGCTTCTTTAGCAGCTAGTACTTCGTTTTATTTGGATTGCTTCTGCTTTTTTATTTATCACAGATTTTCATGGATTTGTAGTTGTTAACAGATGTACTGTCTTCTTGATTTCTCTGGATGTACATCCCAGGGCTTTAGTTTACTTGATGGCAGGAGCTGTTAGACATGTCTCAGGCCCACAGGAGGGGCAGTCTGAACTCTGGGGCTGGAGCAAAGGTGACCACAGGCCAAGTTAAAGGAAGTGAAGAATCTCTACAATGAAAAGTAGAAGACACTGTTAAAAGACAGAAATGGAAAGAATCCATGCTCATGAATTGAAAGGATCAACACTGAGGAAACAGTCATTTTACCCAAAGCCATAGACCAACTTAATGCAAAACCTATTAAAGTTTGGGCCCTCCCTGTGGCACAATGTGTTAGAGCACAGCACTATGAAGGTCTCCACAGCTATTGCAGTATGAGATCAATCCCTGCCCAGGGAGTGACCCACAGGGTGCAGCAGACCTCTCCTGTCTCCCTGCTAACTCCCTTAGCAGTGGATTTTAGTATATCAGCCCGTTCTGTTCCCCACCCTCTGGTGAATCCTCTCATTCCCTGCACACTGATCTGTACCCCAGTTCTTGTGTGCATAAATAAATGTTGAAAAAAAAAAGATCAAGGTTTAAATAGCATTCTTCAAAGAAGTAAAACAACTCTTACTGAAATTCATATGGAACCCAAAGAAAGTCAAAATATATAAAGTAATCCTGAGAAGAACAGTAGTTTCACACTCCCAGACTTCAGACTACATTATAAGGCTATGGTAAACAAAACAGTTCCTGGAACAAAAACAGACAGATGCCAGTGGAATCAAATGGAGAGCCCAGGAATAAACTGACACACATGGCCGTTCAGGTATTCTCCATTTCTCCATCTCCTTCATGTGGGAGGGCGTCCACATTAAAGACAACTACTAGGACTTCCTGTGCTTTGTTAAAGCCTCAGACAAGAGACCTCTGGTCACACACCTGTTGTTTCCTATTGTTAGAACACTCACTGTATGATGTGGGGTTGCAGCTTTCTGTGAGTTTGCTGTGGTTGAGTCAAGAAAGAAGGAACATGAAACTTTACAGAAATTATGATTTCATGAAAGATGTTGAATAGATGAGGGAGACTTTATCTTTCAGAGTATAAAGTGATCTTAAAACATGAAGGATTGGGCCCTCCCTGGTGGTGCCATGGGTCAGGATGCAGCACTGCAAGCTGGCCGCAGCTGCTTCAGTGAGAGATTGATCCCCTGCCCTGGAGGTGATCCACATGGTGTGGCAGACCCCTCCTGGCCCACCCACTGCTCCCCTCAGCAGTGTACTTCGTCAATCTGCCTGTTCTGCTCCCCACTGTCTCTGGTGAAGCTTCTCATCACCCCAGCACCTCTGGCTTGTACCCCAGTTCTGTGTGCACAAATAAATAAATCATTAAAAAACAACAAACAAACAAACACAAAGGATTTCTTTTGACTTGACTCTGAATGGATTACACTTGGCTGTAAGGCCTGAAACCCTAAAATACACACTCCAAGAAACACTCCACGATATGGACCTCAGTGATTAGTCTCCAGCAGCATGAGAAACAAAAGAATATAGACCAATGAGACTGCATCAAATTGAAAAGTTTGTGCACAGTGGAGAAGGTTTCACTAAAGCAAAAGGTTTCACCCCTGACCAGTGGGAGCATGTAATTGCACATGGTAATCTAATGAGCAGCTCTTACAGGAATCAACAAAAGGAAAAGGAAAGTAACCCTATCAAAAAATTGGCAAAGTGGTATAGACACTTCTTGAAGAAGACAGATGCCAACAGATACATGAAAAAAAAAAATGAGTATCACCTGTCATCAGGGAAATGCAGATCAAAACCATCACACTTGTGGGAATGGCCCAGCTCAAAAAGACCAGAAATAGCAAGTGTTAGTGAGGATGTGGAGGAAAAGAAACCCCCATACACTGGCGGTGTGTGTGTAGGCAGGTCCAGGCCCTACTGACACCAACATATTAAAAATACATCCAGTCCTTGGTATCTACCCGAGGAAGCAAATGCACTAATTTGAGGGGTGTGTGCACTCCGATCTTAGTTTCAGTACTAGTTACAAAAGGCAAGTTACGCAAACGATGTAAGTACCTGAGCACACATGAATGGATTACGAAGATGTGCTCTACAACATGGATGGCACTGGATGGGGCAATTGCTAAGAAAAGTAAGTCAGGAGGAAGACAAGTACCAGATACTTTTTTTTTTTAATGTGGAATATAGAGAAACACAAGAAAGTTTCAGGTAAAATCAAATAACAAACTCTAGAAACCTGGCTGTAGAGGTGAGGCTACCAGGAGGGGAGGGGAAGAGGAGGGAGCCAGTGGACTAAGGTGGAGAACCACAGGTGCCTGGATAGTGGGTGTGGGGCAGTAACATACATCTGGAGTATGTGATCTCACATCTCTCAATCATATACACAATTGTAAACCAATGTTACCTCAATTAAAAGACAAAAACTTGTGTTAACCAAGAATATTCTGCCCAAACTTACCATTTGCAACTGAAGGAGATAAAGTTTTCCTGCCAAGGAAAAGCTGAAGGAGTTCATTACTAAGCTGGTCATACAAGAAATAGTAAAGTGACATCTCTAAGCTGAAGATAACAAGAACACAGGACATGCATATCACTGGTAAAGGTAAATCACATATAAAAATAGTATAAAAGTTTAAGTAGCAATTAAAACTACAATAGTTAAGGGATACACAAGGTAAAAAGATAAAATGTGATATTTTAAAATTGTAAGCATATTTGGCTATAAAAATATGGAATATTACAATATGATTAAGCTTAGATGGCTGTTTACTTAAAATACTCTGTTATAAGTTGTTAAATGCAAGTTTTATGTTAGCCCAAAGCAAAAACCGATAGTACATACACAAAAGTCAAAGTAATGTAAATGTACCACTGAAGGAAGCTATCAACCACATGTGGAATAAGCAAGAGCAGAAAGAGAAGGAACAGGAAGAAACTACAAGTCACTCAGAAAACAGTTTTCCATACTGGCAGCAAGTACATATCTACCAGTCAATACTTCCAAGGCAGCATTTGTGTGCCACTGCAAAAACAGTTCTCAGAGGGACATTCTTGACAGTGAATACCTACACACACACACACACACAAAAAAAAAAAAACTCAAATAACATAACTCAAGGAACAAGAAAAAGAACAAACAGTGCCCAGAGTTAGAAGAAGGAAAACAAGTAGCGTGTGGAACTTACATGGAACAATGTAGAAAAACAATAGAGAAATGAATGAAACTAAGTGGGCTTTTGAAAAGATAAAGTGGACAAACTTTAGTTTCAACATGCCAAGAAAAAGCTGAAATAAATGAGAAGTGAATGAGAGCATTTTATAACCGACACCACAGAAACACAAAGGACCCTAGGGTACTGCTGTGAATAACTATATGCCAACAAATCAGACAGCCAGAATAAATGGATAATTCCTAGAAACAGAAAACTTACCAAGACTGAATCAGAAGAAATAGAAAACCCGATCAAAGTATTAGAAAGACTGGATCAGTGATCAAATACTTCCCAAGAAACTAAAGTCCAGGGCCAGACTCCTTCCCTGATGAATTCCACCACACATGCGAAGAAAAATTAATGCCCTTCTCAGTCTCGTCCAGAAACATACAAGAGGAATCACTAACCAGCTGTGGAAAGCCAGCATTATCCTGATGTTATCACCAGAGAGAGATGCCATAACGGAAATGCAAGTCAATTTCCCCAGCAAATATAGAGTCAGAAACCCTCAGTGAACTATTAGCGAGCCAAATTCAACAGATCATGAAAAGAGTCATTCCAAGAATGCAAGTATGATTCAGCATCTGCAAACTGTTTAATACATTAAAATATATTACCACAAATGCAGTTTACCAAGGAAAAAACTACAAGTGTTTTTGAGAAAATGGGCCTCTCTAAAGCTGTATGATGGTTAAGAGATCGGGAAACAGCAATTCTGCTCCTAAGTGTCTATCTGAAAAATACATAAGCACACGAAAGGGGAACTTGCACCCTCACGTTCACTGCAGCACTGCTGACAACAGCCAAGCTATGGAAACAGCCTAAGCTGCCCCAAACAGGGGCAACTGAACCAAGAAGATACATATAGGCCCCCCCCCCGGTGGCCTAGGGCCAGGTCTCAGTGCTGTCACCCCCACAGCCTGGGTCTGACCCCCACCATGGAGCTGCCCTATAGGGCACAGCCACCTCTCCTGTCACCTGCTGGTTCCTCAGCAGTGGATTTCACTCCTCACTCTGTTCTGCTCCTAACTCTGCTCTGGTGAATCCTCTCACCCCGACACCTCTGGCCTACACCCCAGTTCTACGCAAAAATAAATTAAAATGTTAAAAAAAAGAAGAAGAAAAGATGTAGGTCTCCTTGGTGTTGCAACAGGTTAGGATGTAGCACTGCAAGCTGGCCGCAGCCACTTCAGTGAGAGTTCGATCCCCGGCCCCAGAGGTGATCCACATGGCGCAGCAGACCTCTCCTGTCTCCCCGCTGTTCCCCTCAGCAGTGGACTTTGATCTGCCTGTTCTGCTCCCCACTCTAGTGAATCCTCTCACCGCCCCTGTACCTCTGGCCTATACCCCAGTTCTTTACGCACAAATAAAAAATCTTAAAAAAATATGTATTGTGTATACACACACAAAGTAGAATATTACTCAGCAATGAAAAAGATAAACTCATGCCATCTTCAGCAACATGGATGGGGCTGGAGGGGACTATGCTAGGTGAAGTCCGACTGAGAAAGGTAAGTACCAGTTGGCGCAATGTGTATGTATATGGAATGTAGAGAAACCAGACAAGGGGTCAGATCAAGTCAAACTAAAACCTAACCCTTGAAAGCAGACTGCAGAACAAAGGTATTCAAGGGGGGAGTAGGGGGACAGCACAAATTGGGGAGGGAGCACAGTGGACCTGGTGATGGACTGTGGGTGCTTCCGTAGTGGCATCTCCTGGGTAACAGCTGCGAAAAGGGGGGGGGCAAGGAAGGGCCCTCTGCTTTCACAATGCAAGGCAAACCAAAGTTTCCTTGATTTAAAAGGTAGATCTGTATGTAATAAACTCAAGAAAAAACTTGGGAAAGCGGGAACGTCTTGCAAGCACTTGGCCCTCCGAGCTGCGGTAACCGCCGGTAATGGGAGCAGAGTTCCACAGGTGGCAGCAGACATCCGCTTCAGCTCCGCCGGAAGGACTAAGGTTTTGTTTATTCGAGGATGAAATGGGCTTTTCTGATAAGATGTAAATTAACGCCTAATAGAATCAAGCAGTATTTTCACTGTATATCGCTTACCGTCTTGGATGATCAGTGGGTTGAATAATTTGCATTTAAGTACTCTACAAGAGTACTTACTGGTGAGGAAAGCGGTTTACAACATAGTGTGGGAGAAGCAGGAGCTCCTGCAGCCCCCGGGACCCCAC
>NW_004567210.1:7476-7924 GCF_000260355.1 Condylura cristata | reverse complement strand
GGCGCGCTCCCGTGTGTGTGTGGGAAGGGTGGCGCGCTCCCGTGTGGGGGGGTGGCGCGCTCCCGTGTGTGTGGGGGGAGTGGGGTGGCGCGCTCCCGTATGTGGGGGGGCGCGCTCGTGTGTGTGTGAGAGTGGGGTGGCGCGCTCCCGTATGTGGGGTGGCGCTCTCCCGTGTTTGTGGGGGTGGCGCGCCCCCGTGTGTGGGGGAGAATGGCGCGCTCCCGTGTGTGTGTGTGGGAAGGGTGGCGCGCTCCCGTGTGTGGGGGTGGCGCGCCCCCGTGTGTGTGGGGGGAATGGCGCGCTCCCGTGTGTGTGTGTGGGTGGGAAGGGTGGCGCGCTCCCGTGGGGGGGCGCGCTCCCGTGTGTGTGGGGTGGCGCGCTCCCGTGTGTGTGTGGGGCGCGCTCCCGTGTGTGTGTGTGGGGTGACGCGCTCCCGTGTGTGTGTGTG
>NW_004567210.1:0-2691 GCF_000260355.1 Condylura cristata | reverse complement strand
CCCCCGCCCCTCCGTGTTTACGTCACGTGCCTACGCGCTGACGCAGAAGCAGCCGCGGGCGGAAGTGCGGGAGCGAGGAGCGCCCGCCCCGGCGGGGCGGTAAGACAGGCCCGAGGGCGGAGCAGCCCCTGGGCCAAGGACGGGAGCGGGGTGCGCGCGCCGCCTGGTGGCGTCTCGGGGAAACGCGGCCGACAGGGAGACTGAGGAGGAGGCGCGGGGGTGGGAAGAGGCCGCGCGGGACGCCGCGTCTCCCCTGCGAGCGGGCGGCCGGGCCTCCGCGGCGCGGCTGGCGGTCCTGACGCGTCTGTAACGCCCGCGGACGCGACCCGCCTTATCCGTGGCTTCCGGACCCTTTAGATGAACGGGATGTTGAGAAATGTGGGAAATAGCCGTTTCAGGTTCATTTTCAAAATTCAGCCTCAGCAGGACGGGGGGCGCGGCCCCGTCAGCGCGTCTCCCGCTTTCCTCTCCGCCCCTTTGTCCCCAAACCTTGTCCCCGTACCTGCAGCCCTCCCTGCACCTGCAGCCCCGCCCTCACACTTTCAGCCCCACCCCTGCCCTGCAGCCCCGCCCCCGTGCCCCGCTCCCGCCTCCCCAGCTGCCGGGCTCCCGTGGACACTCGGTTTTTTTTGGGACATGGGGTGAAGCTCTTGCCTGCCGGGCCCCAGTTTCTTCAGGAACTACCCAAAAGTGAGGGGAAGGAGAGGACGCTCCCATTGGCGATAGATGCAGAGTGGTCCAGTCAGAGGGCCCAGGGCAGGGCAGGTTGTCGCGGGGGGGCTGCGCTTGGTCACTGGGCGGCCTGGAGGAGCACAGGGGTCAGGTCATTCCCGAGTGTGACCCCGCGGGTGCCCGGCGCCCCGCCCTGACAGTGTGTCCCCTGCATCTGCTCCTGGCTCCTTCCTGTTACTGACCACTCCCGGATGGGATTTCTGGGCTCCCTGTGCTGGTCCATTGATCTGTGTCTTATTTCTTAGACTTATAATGTGAGGAACACATGGCAAACTTTTCTGGGCTGACACCCTGCCCCCCGCCCCAGGCCTAGCAGGCAGGAGAGCAGAGCTCTTTCCGGGTCTCTGGGGGTGCAGGTCCTGACCCAGTAGGGTGCGGGGCACCGGGGGCTCTGCTCTTCTCAGGGCTCTGAGAGACCGCTGTGCTGGTTGCGTCCACGTCTGAGGGCTGAGGGGTCCCCTCCCTGTTGCGCAGCTGATGTGGCCATTCAGAGCCGGGAAGTCACCTTTGCCTCACGAGGTGATTTCAGATTGTCCCTGAATAAAGACCCAGCTGTCCCAACCCTGTGGCTCACCAGGTTCCACGTGGCTGCCACAGTCTGGCTACAACCCTTTGATTTTTTAATAGCTGATCCAGTGTACTGAAAGCAGTGACCTTCTCTGTCTCTCTGTGTCACTAAGGGACACACTGAGAAACCTCGCAGCAGGGACACCTGGCGCTGTCACTAGGTGGAGGTTTCTTCATGGGGACTGTCTGAGAACTGGCGGGCCCTTTCCTAAGCTCTTGAGGACTTTTCTCCACGGACATCTGGCACTGCAGTTTCTCTCCTATTTCAGGCATTGAAAGAGCCACACTCAGTCACCTGGAAACTGGAGATTTCATAGATGACCCACTTAACTTTTTAACATTTATAATATGTTAAACTGATTTTACCTCCTTCCCCACAAAACCTTTCATGCTTGCTTTGGAGAGAAGTTGGACTCTTCAGGAAAGGAGAAAGAAGTCACTATTGAGCACTTGCCGGAGACTTCCTGACTCTGTGCAACACGATCCTTACTTAAGTGATGTGACCTCCATTAATGACACCGTAGAGGCCTTAGTCCTACTCTGGGATGAGAATCCTACGGCCCGAAAGAGACCAGGAACTTGTGGAAGGTCGCGCACAGAAGGACAAAGGTCAGCTACCTTTGGCCTCCCAGGTGTCTGTATTTTTGACTGAACCAGAGGTTGTCAAATGAGGCTGAACTGTAAACCCCTTGGAGGCCAGGGGTAGGGGCAGGGTGTGGGGGACCCATCATCTAGAACAGCTCCGTGGGTCTTGGGCTTCCTCCTTCCTAATGTCGGAAGCTCAACTAAAACACAACTTAAGGTGTCATTGCATTACATGCAGATGTTGCCGTTCATCTTACACGTGATTTAATAGTTGTAGAATAGCTCTAATCCCACATGTGATTGCTACTGGTAAGAGACTGCAGCTAAAAATATCCTTTTTTTTTTTTTTTAAAGATCATGCTTAGTGAAATAAGCTAGAAAGAAAAGGAAAAATACCGGATGGTTTCACTCATAGCAGTCAGTATAATGGACCAGGCGAAAAAAACAATAATATTAATGAACAGCTATGTACCAGAGATATTTTATGGGGTGGAGTGGGGATGGGATCAAAAATGGGGGACAGGGAGATGCACTGGAGTATGGTGATGGCACACAGGTGATTTGGTGATGGGAAGCCCATGGGGATTACAACTGAGATGGAAATATACACAAAATGATGTAAAAACAATTATTTTTAAAAAACAAAATGCATATTTCTTTTTTTTTAAAGATTTATTTATTTATTCATATAGAACTGGGGTATAAGCCAGAGATGCGGGAGGGTGAGAGGCTTCACCAGAGACAGAGAGGGGAGCAGAAGAGGCAGATCGTTGAAGTCCACTGCTGAGGGGAGCAGCGGGCGGGTCA
>NW_004567209.1:102220-103344 GCF_000260355.1 Condylura cristata | reverse complement strand
CTCCGGGGGCCCCTGGCCGGCCCCCCACCCCCCGACCCGGGGCTCTGACCGCCCTCTGGGGGTCACTGGCTGCCCAAGGACCTAGGAAGTTGGTGAGAGGCCACCAGTGGTCAGCGGCCAGCGCCCACCACCCAGAGGCTCTCCTGTTCCCTCTCCCTGAGGCAGCTGTGACCCCAGGGGAAGGAGCCAGAGGGGCCCGAGAGCCCGGGGAGCTGGCCGGGGCTGCCCCCTGCAGGGCAGTGGCGCCCCAGATTGCCAAGTGCAGGCCGCCGCCCAGCCGGATGGTGAGGGGCCCCCGGGCGACACCCCAGCAGCCGCGCCCCCCAGGCGCTGCCAGCGGTCGGCCCCTTTGCACCTCTGTAGGAGCAGCGGGACCCTGGGCCGGACCGAGTGTCGCTCCCGAGCCTCAGCCTCACTGCGGGGGGCCGGGGGGCCGGGCGCCCCACCTTCTTCCCGGCCCCCACCCCCCGCCTGTGACGCCCCAGGACCTGCCCACACAGTGGCCCCGGAAGCCACTCTCCTCTCAAGCCTCCCGGACACACGCAGGACCGCGGCCACGGCGGCGCAGGATGGCCCCAAGCAGCCTCGCCCTCCGCACAGCCGGGCCCTGGGCAGGCGCTGTCCCCGTGCTCCTGGGCTCCCCGGCGCCCCTCCCGTTCCCTTGCGGGCCCAGGGGGCCCCTCTCTGCCCGCCCCAGATTCGCGACGAGAGGGCAGAGGCGCCCGGCCAGCCCGGCACAGCGGTCAGTGGGAGGTCCAAGCCCCTCTGCCCCCACCCGCTCGGCCGCAGGCCACCGGGAGCCAGGGGCCGGCAGCTGGCGGGCAGGCGCCCGCACGCCCGGGTCTCGGCGGGGGGACCCCTCTGGCCGCGCCCCACCCTCACTGAGCCGCCGCAACGGCCACGCCGGCCATCGGCCACGCCGGCCGCTTCCTCCAGAGGCTCTGCTGGTGGCCGTAGGGGGCTGGAGCCCGGCCAGACCCTGCAGGAAACGCAAGTGCTGAGCAGGCAGGACCTCTGGGGCCTCCCCGGGCGGCCGAGGGCCAGCACTGGCCGCCGCTTGGCCAGCTGGCCCGGGGCCTCCACGTCCGCCCCGCCCCGGCTCTGGAGAAAGCCCGGCGGGCCTC
>NW_004567209.1:100028-100528 GCF_000260355.1 Condylura cristata | reverse complement strand
GGGCTGGGCAGTGGGCCCTGGCCTGCAGCCCCGCAGCTCACGGAGGGCCGGCCGGTGCGGGAGTGTCCTCTGAGGAGGCCGGGCCGGGAGGGGGCTGGGCCGGCCAGAGCCCCACAAAGCGGCTTCCAGCGGGGGCCCAGCCGCGGCCAGTGGGTGTCGCGTGGGGCTCTCTAGGCCCACGGGGGCCGTGGTCCGGCCACGGGGTGTCAGGGATACGCATGGGGGCCGGCCGGGCACAGGCGGTGGTCGGAGGGGTCCCCGCAGCCCGGCTCTGCCGGGCGGCGGGACCCGGCGGCCTCATGGGCCACCCAGTGCGGGGCACTCCGGTGCCGGTCAGGCCCAGTCCCACCGTCCTGTGGAACGTCAGCAGGCAGCTCAGCTGACCTGCACCAGGGCCCTCCTGGACGCTGGGTGGCCTCTGTGGCTCCGACCCTGGAGCCCTTCCAGTGGCCACCCGCCGGCCGGGCCAGCTGAGCCTGTCTGCGCCCTCCAGGAGCACA
>NW_004567209.1:98115-98839 GCF_000260355.1 Condylura cristata | reverse complement strand
GCCCTGTGGCCCTCCCCCCTTGTTTTATTAGATGAAGCAGCTGGGGGCCGGGGACTCTCCGTGTCCGGTCCGCTCCCGCCGCTGGCCGGCCTGCAGTGTGATAGAGAGGACAGGACTGGCTGTCCAGGAGCCCTGCCTGTGCGTTGGCCACTGGGCCACCCGGGGACACAGGGCCTTTGTCTCCCCAGGCCGGTGCCCGGGCTGCCCCAGGGTCTGACCGCAGGGCGTGAGGCCCTCGTGGTGAAGGCAGGAAGGCCGCTCGGCATGGGCCGGCCGGCGGCCCCCAGAGCGGCCCCGGGTGCCGGCCACGGAGCCACGCGACCCGAGACACGGCTCAGCCGCCCGTCAGGTGACCGCCGGGCACAGGGCTGGTCTCTGAGCGCCAGGGGACAGAGCCAAGACACCGGCTGGGGATGCGGGCGCCGTGGCCGGCCCGGCCCGGCTGGGGGCTCCGTCTCCAGCGGCCACGCCCAGGACAGCCCTGCAGCCGGGAGCCGGACCCGCATGTCCAGCGGAGGCTGACCCCCTCCCCGTCCAGGCCGGAGGTGGACGGCTGCAAATGGGGCCCCCTAGCCTGCCCGGGTCGGCCTCCCTCCTGTCCCCCGGGGCTACAGCAGTGGGGTGCAGGGCCCCGGGTCCTATCTGTGGCTGTGGAGGGCCGTGAGCGGCCAGGGCGGCGCGCAGCACCACGGCAGCTCGGCCGGGCCACGCCCCGCACCCCGCT
>NW_004567209.1:64610-66826 GCF_000260355.1 Condylura cristata | reverse complement strand
GCTCCCACGTCTTCCCCGGGGGTCCCCAGGCCCGCATCCTGACAGCCGTCCTGTGGGGCCTCCCTGCGGTCCGGCATGCTGGGGCCCCGAGGCGGCAGTGTCCAGCTCTGGCACGGTGTGGCCGCTGCCTGGAGCTCAGCCTCCCCCACAGAGAGCTTGGCCTTGAGTGGGCAGTGGGGGCGGGCAGGGCAGGGGCGGGCACAGTGGGGTGGGCCTGGCAGAAGGCGGGTGTGGGGGTCAGGCATGGGCAGTGGGGGTGGACGTGGGCAGGGTCAGCGGGGGAGGATGTGGGCAGAGGGGTTCACGTGAGCAGTGGGGCGGGCGCAGGCTGGGCAGGGGGTGGGCAGGGGCTGGCGCGGGGCCTGGGGTGGCAGGGCTGTGCCAGAGGCCCACTTCCTCTCTGCTTTGCTAGTTGAGGAGGAGGCGGCCAGAGGTGACGCTGCCTCTGAAGCCCCTTTGTCAGGGAGGCCGCGGGCAGCCAACCTCTTTCTGATGCAAATCGGGCCCTTGCCACCGCCAGAGCTCTGCCCCAGAAAGCCTCCGGGGGTTCACAGCCCCCCCCACACCAGGTCGGACCCCCACCCCTGCCCCGCCCAGAAGTTGGGGTGTGTGGCCCGGCCTGCCCGAGCTCAGCCACCGGTTGTGTGTGGGAGAGGCGGAGGGCTTGGAGAGCCCCATGCAGCTGTGGGGGTTCACACGGGTGGGGAGACAGAACCCCAGACCCTGCCCCCAGCAGGGAGCGCCCCAGCAGCCGCCAGGCCAAGGGGGTGTGACGCAGAGAGCCTGGCGCCCCTGCTCCGGAGTGGGGGCGCCTCAGAGGTGGCGGGCTCCGCGGGGGCGCTGCGTCTGGGAAGCTGGGCTTGGGCAGGACGCGGCCGGAGTGACCGCAGGGTCAGAGGGGACAGACCGGCCCTCGGCTTTCAAGCCCGAAATCTTGGCTAAGCAGAAGCCTGGACAGGTCTGCAGAGATGGGGCAGAGCGCCCAGGCTCCCAGGGTGCTGGGCCGGCAGTGGGGGAGGCCGTCGTGCGGCCCAGCGCTGTCCCCTGCCCGCTGCAGTCGGGCCAGCGCGGCCCCGAGCCCCTGCCCGCTGGGGCCGGCCTGCCGGTGTCGGGCTCTGAGCTCCCCTGGGTCCTGCCCTTGGCCTCCGGCAGGGACCCCCGAGCGGAGGGCCCCAGAGGCCGGGGAGGCCGCGCCCTCTGGCCACCACAGCGGGCCGCAGTCCCGGCCGGGGTGCTGCCGCCGCCATGGACAGCAAGCCGCGATCACCCGAGAAAGCTGGAGAGGAAACCGGACCCAGCAGCCCCATTCTGGGGCCACATCCAGGACGCCGGCCTCTGGGGTCACGGTGCGCATCCACGCGGACAGCGGGGTGCAGGCGACGCACAGCGCTGGACCCTCTCTGCAGAGCAGGTGACCACTCAGGCCCAAGCCTGAGGCCCTGAGGCGGGCTTGGGGCAGCACAGCCAAAGGGGGGGTGCTGAGGGGGCGAAGAAAACGGCAAAAGGGAGGACAGCAAGTGACCACCAGAGCCCCGTCCCGGCCCCGGGGGCAGGTGCCAGGGGCCCCGGGGCGGGTGTGGCCAGAGGGTGGCTCCCGCTCCTGAAAGAAATGATAAAGCAGAAGAGAGACCTGGCCAGCCGCACCCAGGCCCTGCCCAGCCCCTGCAGCGCTGGCCGGGTCGGAGGCCAGGGGCCCAGAGCGGCCGCCCAGATGGCAGCGGGCAGGGCCGGTTTTTCTGCTCCCAGAGATTAGATAAGTGGCCAGGGTGGAGAGGGGGAGGCGGCCAGCAGGGACAGCACACGCTGGTGGACCCTGGCTGGCGGTCCCCCAGCGCCTGCAAGATGCTCAGTGCCTGGCCCCTGAGCCGGACACCGAGGCCTCCCGCTAGAGTGGACGCCAGGCCCACGCTGGCCTGCTTTTCCCGGACAAGCTCCTGGCACCCCAGCCACCCCTTGGCCAGCGTGCAGAGGTCACCCTCACAGGGCCTGGCACCATGCTGCCCAGCACCCACAGCCCTGCTGACCCACGCCCTCGGTCACCCTCCAGCCTCGGACCCTGCCTGGACGCGGCGTGCCTCTGTCCTCTTCCCTCCCGGGGGACGCGAAGGCCGTGCCCAGGATCTGCAGCGCAGCTTGGGTGGGCACTGGCCGCGCAGCCCAACGTGCATTTCCCGGGTGTCCGGCTGAACCGGACCCCACGTAACCGACCACCGCAA
>NW_004567209.1:61444-62305 GCF_000260355.1 Condylura cristata | reverse complement strand
GCGCCGGGACCAGCCCCGCCGGCTGCCCCCGGCGTGAGAGACCCGGCTGCCCCCCGCGCGATTGCTGCCTGGGTGGCCCTTTGCCCCCGCACAGCCCAGGGTGGGGGCTCCGGAGGACGAGCTGCGCTCTGCACAAACCCCAAACCCTGGCCCTCCCCAGAGAAGCCAGCGCGGGTCCACCTGTCCCCGTCCCCCAGGCCACTGCCGCTGAGCATTGTGGTTCTCCAGAGCGGCCAGGGTGGGGTCCCGCGGCCCTGAGGCGGTGCCCGCGATGGGCTTGGGGTGCGAGGGTGGCAGGACACCCTGCCTGCCCCTGCCCGGCTCCTCTCCTGGCTGGCATGGTCTGAACGGTGGCTGGGCCTGCTGACCGGGCCTGGGGAGGTGACCCAGCCCCTGCACCTGTCAGGGAGCCCAGGCACTCTAGCAGCGCTTTGTGGGAGTGGACGACGATGGCGGGGGCACCCCCGAGCCGCCTGCCCCGCGCTGAGGCGTCCACCGTGTTCCCGCGCAGGGGCCGCGGGTGTGCGACTCCCGCGCCTGGCTGCCCGCGGGGCAGACGCTCCCCGGCACGTCCCTCGGCTGGTCCTGGAGCGCGGTGTCCGCAGCCGCAGGCCCGCGTCTCCCCGGAGGAGGCCGGCTCCCGGCCCAGTGGCCTCCTGCGGGGTCAGCCCAGGCGTGGGAGGCCAGCCTTGAGTGCTGGCTGTGTGTCGGCCAGTGGCCAGTGGCCTCGGCTGCTCTGGGCCTGATCACGCTCCTGGGGGGCTGCCCAGGGCCCGCGCGGCCCCACCGCAGTGTCCACTGCACCAGCTCTGGGCCCTGTCAGCTGTGGCGGGCCCCGCTGCCTGGCCCCTGGCTCGTGGG
>NW_004567209.1:60201-60822 GCF_000260355.1 Condylura cristata | reverse complement strand
CCCCCGCGCCCCCTCCCAGCCCCCGTTTCCCACACGCCCGTCCCCTCATCCTCCGTCTCCCGCCGCACACCCACCCCTCCACCCCGACGTGCTCCTCTCTGGGCCGCGTACCCCACCCGGACCCCAGTGTCCCCACCCGACCCCTTCGCCCCATCCCCTACACCCCTGTCCCTTTGGGGCCCATCTCCCTGCTGTGGCCCTGGCTAGGGTTGGTCGTGGCCTCGTTTTCTGAACTGGCTCCCGAGAGTGCCCATCGCGCCTGAAGACCCCGTGCCCAAGCCACGGTGCGGGGGTGGCCCGCCGTGGGGACCCCCCCCACGGCCGCTGACCGGCTGCAGCCTGCCGTTTGGAGTCTGGGGTCTGTCCTCTCGGGTCACTAACCTCCTCACCTTGTCTGCGGCCAGCCCTTCACAGCCCTGTCCCGCCCCCGACTGGCCACTGTAGTCAGAGGACGGCTCTGCACGCACCTGGCAGGACCCAGAGCCGGCTGTAGTGGCCTCAAGCCGCTGGGCAGAGCTGGGCCGTGGGCGGGTGTCTTCCCCAGTGGCCAGCCACCTGGGCCCAGCAGATGGCCCCCTCCCCAGGGACACGCAGGCCCCTGGGAGCACCTGCGTGTGGGGG
>NW_004567209.1:57247-59313 GCF_000260355.1 Condylura cristata | reverse complement strand
CCCCCGGGTGGGCGAGCCACGGCCCCGGTGGCCTGCGAGCCGCCGTGCCCCAGGCTCCCGCTCGCCCCCAGGCGTCGGCGGGAAGAAGGGGTCGGAGGAGAAGTGCCCGCTGTGCCGCGGCCGGGGCGTGCAGGCGCACGTGCAGCAGATCGGGCCCGGCGTGGTGCAGCAGATCCAGACCGTGTGCCTGGAGTGCAAGGGCCGCGGCGAGCGCATCAGCCCCAAGGACCGCTGCGAGGGCTGCGGGGGCGCCAGGGTGACCCGTGAGAAGAAGCTCATCGAGGTGCACGTGGAGAGAGGTGAGGCTGCCCCGAGGCCCAGCGACCCCCAGCGACCCCCGGAGGGCGCTTCCCACCTCCGTGCCCGCTGTTCCCCGGGAAGTGTGCGCTCTCAGCTGCGTGCCCGCGGGAGCTTGAAGGGAGACTGGTGCGGGCACATCCGCACCCCAGACGGCCCAGCACGTCCAGGGCTGCTTGTTTTAAGGCACAGCCGCGCCCCCCCCAGGGCCGCCCCGCAGCCGCGTCGACCAGGTCTCGGCTAACCGGGGGGGCTGCTGTTCCGTAGGGATGAAGGACGGGCAGAAGATTGTGTTTCACGGAGAAGGCGACCAGGAGCCCGAGCTGGAGCCGGGCGATGTGATAATTGTGCTTGATCAGAAGGACCATAGTGTCTTTCAGAGGCGAGGCCACGACCTGATCACGAAAATGAGAGTCCAGCTTTCTGAAGCCCTCTGTGGCTTTAAGAGGACGATAAAGACGCTGGATGACCGGACCCTCGTCATCACGTCCCGGCCAGGTGAGCCCCGCTCCTCACCCCCCCCACGCTACCGCCGAACCCCGGTGAGCTGCAAGGGCGTTAGAGACGTGTCTTATTTATGCCTACAAGAGCTGGGGTGCAGGGCAGAGGTCAGGGGTGAGTGTGCCGGGAGGGGGCAGACCACTCCGCAGAGACAGAGGGGAGCAGAACAGGTGGGTCCGCTGAGACCCCCCGCCGAGGGGGCAGCCGGGAGACGGGGGTCAGCACGCCCATGGGTCACTCCCTGAGACTGACCCCGGCACCCCCAGAGGCCCCAAAGACTTGCTAAGAGCATGTGAACCTGAAAAAAACTTATGTGGACATTTATTACACGCCGGTGAAATACAAATTAATCTCAACAGTGCTTTCCGCTGGCAGAAAACATCACACACCCTAACACGTACACAGGAGACACACAGACGCACGGACAGAGACACGGACACTCAGGGACAGTCAGGCACACCGACAGGCGCACAGACGATGCAGACTTCCCCGCCCGTCACAGGCCGGTTACGCCCTCAGGCCGCCAGTCGCGCCCATGTCGTGAGGGGCACTGGGACACTGGAGTCTTGTGACCCGCGCGTTGGCAAGTGGCGCTTTCCCTTCTGAGGAGAAACTTCTCCCGGAAATCTGTTTTTAGCACAGAATTTTGGGTCCTGGAAAAGCCACGGCGGGAGCCTGACCCGAGCTGCTGGGCGCCGAGCGTGAGGGCCGGCTGGGCCTCTGGCCCTCGGCTGGGAGGCCACCCCGTCCCTGGGGTCCCCGCCCGGGGCGAAGCGGGTGCTTCGCTCCCGAGCTGTGGGGTCTAACGCGGGACCCTAAGATCTGCATGAAGCGTCCCACAGAGGTGCCTGTCAGCACTCAGGTCCCTGGCAAGACGGTCACGGCCGGGCAGGCCTGCGGGAGGCCCCCCCCACCTGCCCTACTGCACCTGAGTGGCCGACCGGCCTGTGCCCAGACTCCCGGCCCAGCAGGGCCTCTGTCCGGGGCAGCGGCCTCCCTGGGAAGCCTCCGCGGACCTCCTGGGCCTGTCAGGACGGAGCCCTGCCCAGGAGCCCGTCACGCCAGCACTGGGGGAGGCAGGGCCGGGCCACCGGCTGGCCAGCGCGTCCCGTCACGGGGTGGGGTCCTCTCGGCAGCCCCAGGGAGGCGCCGGGTTTAGGCCGGGGGGCGCTTGGGGACGCAGCGCCCGCGGTGCCGTCAGTCGAGCTGACAGCCGGACACGGTGCACACCCGGGGCGGGCGGTCGCCCCCGAGAAACCTCAGCTGAG
>NW_004567209.1:53003-55321 GCF_000260355.1 Condylura cristata | reverse complement strand
ACCCGCCCCCGAGCCCCGCGGCGCCCACCTGGAGACGAAGTGCGTGTCATCTGGGCAGAAGGCCACACCCAGCACCCAGGACGCGTGGCCGCTCAGGGTGCCGGCCAGGCTGGCGTGCTGCCTGCAGTGGGGAGCAGTGTCAGCGCGGCCTGGCAGCCCCCGTGCCGGGAAGGGTCCACGCCGTCAGGGTGGCCACGCGGGCGACGGCAGGGGCGAACGTGGCCTTTTCTTTGGGAAGGAGTGACCGAGACAGGCGGTCTCGCCGCAGACAGGCGCTGCCCCGCTGCCCACAGAGCAGAGTCTGGGCAGCACGGGCCCCAGGGCTGGCCAGCCAGCGTCTCTCCGCAGAGGGGCCCCGGAAGACAGGCTGGCGGACGTGGGGCTGAGGGGGGCAGACTGGCCGCCAGGGCAGAGCCGTTGAGTGAGGCCCAGGCCACAGGCCCCCAGGCAGGGTGGGGACCGAGGCCCGAGGGCCTGGCACGGTCACCAGGGACGCAAGGCAGCAAGAAGCCCGCTTAGGCGGGCAGGAGGCAGGCAGGCGCGGCCTGGACGCGGTGTGGCCACTCAGCCGCTGCGGCCACTCTGCCCGGCTTCTCCCCTGGGGCACCTTGGAGTCGGAGTGCTTAAACCAGCACCCCCGAGGAGCGGGGTGCAGGAGCTGGAGAAGGGCAGCGAGACCGGCCCACCCAGGTCACAGCTTGGCTCCAGGACGGCAGGGGGGCGGGTGGGGCACTGAGGGGCTGGACGGGAGCCGAAGACACTGCAGACCCCGCAGGTGACTCACACATCATAGATCTTGATGTAGCCGTCGTCAGAGGCGGTGACGAGGAGCTGGGAGTCCGGGGAGAAGGTCAAGGACCGAATGGGCATAGCGTGGCCTGAAATTCACAAAGGCCACTGTCCCTGCGCCACGGTCCCCGGGCAAGGGCCTCCCAGCCACCCCGCCCGCCCCAGCGGAAGCATCAGGGCGGGCGCAGACCCCAACCCCAGCTGGGCACAGCGTGGACCGAGGCTTGTCCACCGCGGTGCCTGCCCACCCGGCACGCCCAGGACCCAGCCGTGACAGGTGACGTGTCCGGCCAAGACGGACACCACGGACCCCGCGCGCCGCCAGGGCCTGGGCACCCCCCAGCCCGCCCCAGGGCACCTTCCAGCGTGTGCAGCAGCTTCCCGGTCGCGATGTCGAAGATGTTGATGATGCCGTCGATGGCGCCGCTCGCCAGGTACTTGCCATCGGGGCTCTGCGGAAAGCGGGAGTGAGGGGGCGCCGCGGCCGCCCCGCTGCCCGGGCACCCGCCGCCTCTTACATAGGCGATGCTGAGGATGAACTTCCCCCGTGTGTCCAGAGAGTACTCCTTTTTCCCACTTTCCACACCAAAAATGTTCACTTTCCCCACGTGTGTGCCTGTGGCCAAGTACTGGGAGTCAGGAGAGAAGGCCAGAGTCCAGGCGTCCACTACACAGGAAAAAGGAAGAAGAGAGGACAGTGAAGAGACGTCCTCGGAATGACCGAAGCTCGGAAAAAGCGCGTTTCCTGCCGAGAAACAGGACTCCGGTTTGGGGCAGGCAGTGGGGAGGTTCAGCCCGGCAGCCGCCTCGACCCGCACCCCGGCGTGGCCCCACGAAGACCGGCCCAGCCTCCGCGGGGCAGCGGCGCTGCGAAGATCCGCTTGACCCCGAAAGCCCTACGCGGCGAGACAGTGAGTGGGGAAGTGGACGTAGTGGAGGTGTCCTTTGTTAAGGCTTCTGGGTTCTGTCATGACCACGATGCCTGCCAACAGCTGCTGTGACCGCACTCAGGGACAACCTGCTTTGAGTGACGACGCGGAGACCTTTCCCGGTCTTCAGTACACACCGAGCTACGTGGTCGTCACCACACTGGACCCGGGGGCCGCCCTGCTGGGGCCAGGCCCAGGAGTCGCGCAGCTTGGGAGGGGCGCCCTGCCCTCCCCGAGGGAAGCGCAGCCCCTGTACCCCGTGGCCCCACCCAGCGTGGCCTGAAAGCCCCGCCGCAGGTGTCCGGCTAACGTGACCTGAGAGGCCCCGGCTCAGGGCAGGTCACTCCAGGGGGTCCTGTCGCCCCAGGAGTTGCCCAAGCGTCCCTGCCACACACGGGCCGCTGACTGGCCGGCGACGCGGCCTTTCACACCACGGCTCAGACGGCACAAGGAGGGATCCCCGGGCGGGGGCCTCCTGTGGCCTTCACGCCCGAGAGGACCTGGCGAAGACTGGCCTGAGCCCCTGCCCGCGCCGGGGTCACGTGGCTGGCTGGCTCAGACCCGCGGTGTCCACTCTGACCGCCCTCTGGGGCACCCAGC
>NW_004567209.1:19949-20542 GCF_000260355.1 Condylura cristata | reverse complement strand
GGGCGCCGGGCAGCCTGGCACTAAGGCGCGTGTCGCCCGCAGCTGGACGTGTTCGAGGCGGCGGAGCTGTACCGGAGGGACGGCACCCCGCTGCTCATCCTGGCGGGCAGGAAGTACGGCGCGGGCAGCTCCCGGGACTGGGCCGCCAAGGGGCCCTGCCTGCTGGTACCTGCTGGCGCCTGCCCCACCCCCCTACCCCGGGCACAGCTGGGTCTGGGCCCAGGCCTGACCTGTGGTCGCCACGCTTCATGCCGGCGGTCAGCGGTGTTGACCGCCGGCGTGGCTCTCGGGTTCACCGGGGATGGGCCCCCCTTGCAGTTCAGGGGTGGTGCCTGGCCGCGGGCCGAGCTGCTCTGTTGTGTGGCCGCGCAGGATCCTGCCCGGGCTGCTGCCTCGCCCGGCCCCATGGCACCGCCCTCAGGGTGCTCGGCTCCCGGCAGGGCACGCTGGGTAGCCCCAGCGCTCTCCCGTCCCATCTCCGGGGAGCCGAGTGGGCCCTGAGGTGTGGCGCTCCCGCCTGGCTCTCGCCGGCCAGCGCTTGTGCCGCCCCACTGGACGTCCACAGGCTGCCGGCCGCTCTGGTGCCCGAGCCG
>NW_004567209.1:14112-18784 GCF_000260355.1 Condylura cristata | reverse complement strand
TCCTGTGTCCGGTCAGCGCCGCCCCCAGAGTCGGCGTCGCCCTGTGTGGAGAGAAGCTTCCGCGGCACCCGCCGGCCCTCGGCGTCCGGCAGTGTTGGCCCCTGGCCCGTCGTCCAAGGGGGTTTCCAGCCTTGGGGCTGCCGCTCGGGGGGGGCTCTTCTCGGGTCGTGGCGCCAGCCGCCGGCGTCTGCCCCATCCAACGCCCGTCAGCGAGGCGGGGGGCCGCCGCCCCGAGGGTGGGGATAGCGTTCACAGGGCCTGCGGTCTCCTCAGGCCTGGGAGTGGCCGGCTGCGGGTCGAGTCTGCACGGAGCCGCCTGTTGCCTCCCGTAGGACTCGGCTGTTCTGAAGTTCAGCTGCTGAGCCGTCACATCGGCGGGCAGGCTGCCCGTGGGCGCGAGGCCGGTCGAGCGCCCTCTGCAGTTGTGTGCTGAGCTGCCCGCTCGGGCGCCACCTAGGACTCTGGGTCCTGCTGCTCCCAACAGGCCTCCCCCCACGGGGTGCCTGTCGGCGCCTCTCTTCAGACCTTTGGAGACACGGGGGTGGGGGTGGGGGGAGCTTCCAGGCCAGAGTTCCCGGGGCGCAGGGACAGGCGGGCAGGGCTGTGACCGCGACTGTATGAGCAGGTCTTGGACACTCGCAGGCCTCTTGCAGTGTGAGCGGGGCCCAGGCGGCCTGGCGGAAGGGGCCAGGGCGGACGCCGTGCGCGGGGCTCTGCCTCCAGCCAGATGCTGTATTTCCAGAAGTGGCCTCAGTCTTCATTGTTTCACTCACCTGCATTGTCGCCCGTGTCCTGGCGACCCTGGGGAAGGAGCGTACCCTGCAGCCGCGGTCAGGCTGGGCACGTAGGCGCCTCGCGTCCGCCGAAACCCTCCGCGGATGCCCTGCCCCTACGGCGCGACGCCGGCGCCTTGTAGCTCATCTCCAAGGCGCCGTCCATTTTCTGTTTTACCTCCCAGCGGAGTGAGGGGTCTTGGCTCCGTCTGAGCGGCCCCCACACCCCAGGAGGCGCCCTGCGCGGGATGGAGCTGCAGTCGGCCGGAGGAACCGGCCTTCTGCCTCCTGGCTGGGGCAGAGGCGGGTTGCTGTGCGGTGCAGTGTGGCTTGGGGTGATGCCGGACGACCTGGAGGCCTGCGGGCAGTCAAGCCAATGCAGATTGTTGTATTTTAAGCCCCAAGGCAGTGTCACAGGTTTAAGTTCAGTAATGTTCAGCTTGTATAGAAATATATCGGAGGCAGAATCAGCTGGTGACCGTGTATATGGCGTTGATGCTGTAAATTATTTTTAATAAAGAAAATTGTATTATCAAATGTTTCACTGTTTTGTTGTATTTCATGTAGCCAGCATTACTTCAAAAGGAACAGCGTGTCAGACTCGAGTCACCTATGGTGGGGCCTGCTGTGGCCGGTCCTTGCCCACGGGGGCGGGGGACTTGAGACTGGTGGATTCGTCAGTGGTGCTGACAGGCCTCGACACATGGGGTCTCGAGTCGGGAAGTCTAGTCCTTTCACCCAGAGTGGGACCCTCTGTACAAATGACCTCGTGCTGGGCCCCTTTTCCTTGGCATTTGGAAGGTAAGGTCTGTCTGCTGCCTGCACCCTTGGGAGCTCTGCTGGCGGAGCAAGCTCTTCTCAGCCAGGGTTTTCCTCAGCATGCTGCTGCCCACCTAGGTTCCTGCCCCTTGCCAGTGCCCCATGAATGCTTCCCAGGGGCCTGCGTTTTCCTCAGACACTGGCTCCCAAAGTGTCACTTTTCGTCAAATTTTGTGTCTCAGTCACTTGTGCCCTAAGTGTTTCTCCTCAGGTTTTTCTTCTCAGAGACCTTGTTTTCCTCAGACACTGGCTCCCAAAGTGTCATTTTCCCTCAGATTTTGCTTCTCTGTTTCCCCCAGAGTACTTCTCAGGTTTCTCTTCTCAGAGGACTGCATTTTCCTCAGACACTACGCCCCAAAGTGTCACTTTTCCTCAGAAATTTGTATATCAGACACTTGTACCCAAAGAGTAATTCTCAGGTTTTCTATCTCAGAGGCCTGCATTTCCAGAGACTGGTTCCCAAAGTGTCATTTTCCCCTCAGATTTAGTGTCTCAGACTATGTGCTCCAAGAGTATTTCTCTTCAGGCTTTTCCTTTCATACGCCATGTTTTCTGCATAGTCTGGTTCCCAGAGTGTCACTTTTCCTCATATTTTACATCTCAGGGACTGTGCTCAAGAGTACTTCTCAGGTTCAGTGTCATTTTTCCTCGGATTTTGCGTCTCATATATTCGTGGCGGAGACTAATTCTCCACAGGTTTTTCTCTTCTGAGGGTTTTGCCTCCTCTCTGTGGCCTCCCAACCTACTAGCGGAGGACTGTGCACATATTGTAGACAGTGTGCAGACGTGGCTCTCCTCAGACAGGGGGTGGGGGATTGTCCCTTGCAGCTACCTGTGGGTTCAGGACACAGTGGGAGATGCCATGGCAGCTGGACAAGTTGGACAAGACCCTGGAGTTGTGGGACGAGAGGTGGAGGGGACACCTGTGAGGAACCCCCAGGACCCTGAGGGTGCAGACACATTGGGAATAAAGGATCCTACTCCCATTAGAACCGCTGGTGCTGATGCAGGAGACAACGCTGGACTGGGTCTCACCATCTCCCAGAGGTGGGGACTCTGGTAGGTAGATGCCCTGTCTGTGGGGCTGTGGGGAGGGTGGGTGATCATCTGGTCTCCCAGAAGTTGAGAATTGGGGTGGCCTACAGCAGCCTGGTGGAAGGGTCTCTTCAGCAGGCCAGAGAGGGCTCAGAGAGTCATTGAGATAAGCCAAAAGCTGGTGTGGAGGGCATGAGCCTCCGAAGGACATTCTGTGGGTGTGGCCTGTTCACTCTAGAGTGAGGGTGCAGACCCACTTTAGGGCAGTGGGCATGTGGCTGAGGGTGGAGACCACAGCAGAGAGTGGGGCAGGGAGGCTGGGTGTGGAGATTGCTCTCCGTCCCCTCGACCCGTGGTCAGTCACATGCAAAGGTCCTGCCTCAGTGCAGGGGCTGTTGGTGAGTGGCGGTGGCCAGAGCTGAGGGTGGCAGGGACAGCAGTGAGCACCCCGGGGATGGGGTGATTCCCTGGGAAGTGTAGATGTCGCTGACCTCAGCATGCGTGCACCTGGGGTGGGTGTGTATGTGGCTTGTGGCTGAGACCACAGCCGGAGAGGCCAGGAAGCGTGAGGCTCCTGCGTGTGACACATGCCCAAGTGACCAGGGGTCCCCCTCGAGGGAGTGGGGCCTGCGGGCAGCAGAGGGGGCAGCATCTGCTGGTGCTAATGGTCTTTTCATTACACCTCTGTGGGTGCCCTGTCTAGGTGGGCGGCATGCTGTGGTATTGTGTCCAGTTTTACTGCTTACTTGTGGGGCCATGGCTGCAAATTCAGGTCACCTCGGAAATGTTTGTGTAGATGGCACAATGCAAGTCATGAGGGGGTGGAAGGAGGGTGAGTGAAGATGGCTCAGGTGTTTCTGCCCACGGCCTTTGTTGCTCCAGCCTGCGGCTGGGAAAGCAGAGGCCCTTGGCAGTGTGGGCTCCAGACACACATGCCAGAGGGTGGGCACCAGGGATGGGCATGTGTCTGAAGGCACAGCTGAGATTTGGAGGCTGAGGACACAGGGCAGCCACACAAAATAGAGAAGAGGACCATACAGAGGACAGCAGCTGAAATATGGTAGGAGGGGAAAGGCCAGAGCCCAGGAGAGCCCAGAAGGGTCCAGTGTGTGAACCCCTCAGCCCTGGGCCTAATGTCCCAGGAGAGAGGATGAAAGGGCCCCTGAGGGATGTGCCAGGGGGTGGGTGGGGAGCCGAGCAGCGAGGTCGGGGCACAGCTCCGGGCAGAGCCTGCAGCACCAAGACTTCGAGACGCGCCACAAGTGCGTCCCCGAATGGGCAGCACCTCAGAGGTGGCCTCAAGTCTCTGCTCTTGGGGGGCACTGGGGACCGGCCAGGCTGTGCAGTATGGAGAACAACCCCAGTTCAGCGACCGCGACTCCCGCGCAGGCTGGGAAGCCCAGCGGGTGGGTGCATGTGGCACTGAGACCCTGGGTGGAGAGGACGGTGCGGCGCTGGGGACCACGTGTCCTCCCCCTGCGCCGACCACACAGGGCACAGGCAGGACCCTCGCTCATCCCCTGTTGGAGAGGGACAGCGGCGTTGTTGGGACCCGCGGGTCCCCTGGGGGAAGCCAGAGGCGAGGGGCTTTAGTCCAGGCGCACGAGCCCACCCACCGCGCGTGATCCGAAGCACTGGGGAATGGGGGGACCCAGGGGGCCCGCGCAGAAAAGGGGGTTTACAGTACGCGCCCCCCCCCAAGCTGGCGAAACGAGAAAGTTAATGCAGGAAGGTGGTGCGGGCAGCAGTCAGGGAACAAACCTTTGCGTGCACCGATGCGCACAGTGAAACGCGGGCTCTGAGGGAACAAAGGTCACAAACAGCCACCAGCGCGGGCAGACGTCCCTCCCCCTCCCTTCCCGGGCTGCGCGACTCCGCCACCGCCACCCCCTGCTCCCAGTGTGTGGCCGCGAGGGGGCTGTGAGCGCTCGCTCGGCGTCCACCATGTCAGGTGGAGCCCAAGACCGCGGGGTGCTGGCACCTTGTGCCATTTCTGTTGTGAGACTGAGGCGGCGGCCGCTCCCACAGTGGAGGGACCGGAGGCG
>NW_004567209.1:0-10802 GCF_000260355.1 Condylura cristata | reverse complement strand
TGTCTTATTGCTCTGGCTAGAACTTCCAGTGTTATGTTGAAGAGCAGTGGTGATAGTGGACACCCTTGTCTTGTTCCTGATCTCAAAGGAAAGCAAGCCTTTGGTTTTTAAGAAATGGGTTATGATTAACTGATGCAGTATACTGAGACCCTCTCTGCATCACTTAAAGGACACACCCGACAAACCTCACAGCAGGGACACTGGGCGCTGTCACCACAGGGGTGGAGAGTGTTTTCACGGGGAGTATCTGAGACACAGAAGGGCCTGTTCTTAAGCTCATGATAACTTTTCTCCACTGACATCTGGCGCTAAGGGGATCCCTCCTGTGTCAGAGATTGAAGGAGCTGCACTCACTCATTTACCTGGGAACTGGATGTTTCAGAGACGACTACTGTACTTTTCAACAGTTATAATGTGTTACATTGATTTTACCTCCTGGAAAATCCTGTTACGCTTTGCAGACAAGTTGGACTCTTCAGGGAAGGAGAAAAAACTTGATGTTTACTGAGCCCACCTGCTGGAGATGTGAGATGTCCTGACTTAGGCAACAAGCTCATTACTTAAGTGACCTGATCTCCCTGACCGACGCAGCGGTATAGCTCCTGCTCCGGGGTTGAGAATCCTAAGGCCCAGAGAGTCCTGGAACTCTGGCAGGTCGCACAAATAAGGGCAAAGGTCTGGTATTTTTGGCTTCCCACATCTCCACCTTTTTGACTGAACCAGAGCTTGTCGAATGAGGCTAGACTGTAAACCCCTTGGAGGCCAGGAGGAGGGGAGTGTGGGGGACCCATCCATCCTCAGAACAGCTCCGAGGGTGTTGGGTGTCCTCCTCCCTAAGGTCGGAACCTCAATTATAAACGCAACTTTAAGGTGTCATTGCATTACACGCAGATGCTGTCATACACGTGATTTACTTAACAGTTGTAGAATAGCTCTAATCCCAAACATGAGCGACTGCAGCTAAAAATATCATCTTTTCCCTAATTTTTCCCATAGGGCAGGCTTAACTGCTGCACCTACTGGGGGGATTCCTGGCATCTAGAACAATTGTCAAGGAAGGGCGGCTTCAGTGGTGGCTGCAGTGCCGCCCAGGTCGCGACCCCCCCATCATTGTTTATCTTATCTATACCGGAGGGAAACATCATACCAACAGCAGTGACCAGTGCTCTCAAGATGTTGGACTTCATGGTGATTGTTTGGTTATGCGTGTTTTTTCTGTTGACAAAAATTGTCAATGAACTTAGTTTATTTGGCGATTGGATTATAAAGGTAATTGATAGAGTTATAAAGTTTAGATACTTGCATATCACGCTGAGCAAGTTTCTTTACAGTATTGAAACATACATCCATGGTCTGAAATGATAATGATTATTGTTATCATGACAGTGACCTGACCCTTGTGCCCTATACTATAGGTATACTTCAGGTTTTACTTCTTAGAGACTTGAATTTTCCTCAGACACTGGATCCCAAAGTGTCACCTTTCCTTAGATTTGGTTGTCAAACCCTTGTATCCTGCATACAACGCCACACTTTTTTTTTTTCACAAATGCCTGGTTTTGTTTGTTTGTTTGTTTGCAGATACTGGATCCCTTAATGTTACTTTTCTTCAGATTTTGCGATTAAGATATTTGTGACAAAAAGTCATTCTCCACAGAATTTTCTCAACAGAGACCTGTGTTTCTCAACAGAGACACTGGCTGCCAAAGTGTAACTTTTCCTCAGATTTTGCTATGCGTATATGTACAGTATATAATTTTCCTCACTTTTCTTTTCACTGATGTGTGTTCTCCTCAGACACTGGTTCCCAAGGTGTCACTTTTGCTCAGATTTTGCATCTCAGACACAGGTGATGAACAGAAGTTTTCCACAGGAGTTTCTTCTCTGAGACCTGTGTTTTCTTCAGACGCTGTTTCCCAAAGTGTTACTTTTCTGTCAGAGTCCAGCTCTGACAAACAGTCAGGGGTTTTCCCGAAGGATGAGATGGCGTGGCCGATGAGCAATAGAGGCAGACATTGGCACTCTAGCTGGTGCAAGTATCTCCTGCTGAGGGTCCGAGTGGGTCTTTATTTCTATGTTAAAGCAGGCAGTGAGATTACAACAACAAAAGCATTGAAGCAAAGTACAAATAATTGCTACATATTTTCTCATAGTCATTTGGAGACCTGTGGCCTCATGCTAGAAGGAAACTTACTTGATCATCTTAAGGAAAACATAAGAAACAATCAAGGCTTCTAAATGTACCTAATTCCCCAGCATAATCAATCACCTGGGACAGTGCAACATTTGGTAATGTTTAACCACTTCACTAACTCCCTAACATAAATTCTTATCCCTGCATCCTGTTGTTTAGAGTCATTTGTTCCTAGGATTATCAATAATTTATTGTCTTCTCTGAAGTTCTACTTTACAAGTTATCATTCTTATCTAACTCCTATATTTATTATATATCATAGTCTGGTGTAAGCTAAGCGTATCTAATCTCCATATAACCTGCGAGCTATTGACCTTTAGAGCACACCAGAAAAACTGCTTATGCTGCAAGCATACCTCCCGGGTCTGCAGCCACAGTTAGCTTAACACAATTTTGTTTCCCATTGTCTTCAGAGCCACAACCTGTTTTTCCTAGCCTCTTGCGATGTGAATTCCTATGTGCTTAGGTATATGTTTTGAATTATGCCAATTAATACCTTAATCCAAGTTAATTTCGACAGGCCAATCATATAACCAATTTTAGAATATTATTAACTAAGAACAAATGAAGTTTCAGCAGGTGTTGCTGTGGGGACTCCCATGGTTTCATCTTCTTTGGAGGTCTAGAAACCCCTCAGCTTCTTGGGAGTCTCCCCAATGCCCATACCATGTCACTAGACAGCATTGGTTGTGCAGCCATGTCACTTTTCCTCAGATTTTGTGTCTCAGACATTTGTGACAAACAGTCATTCTCCACAGGACTTTCACCTCATAGATCTTAGTTTTCTTCAGACACTGGTTTCCTCAGATATTGTATCTCAGAAATGTACAGTATGTACTTCTCATGTTTTGTTGTTGTTGTTGTTGTTGCAGAGACGTGTGTTTTCTTCAGACACTGGTTCTCTTGAGGTCACTTTCCTCAGATTTTCCATCTCAGACAATGACGAACTGAAATTCTCTACACGATTTTCTCCTCAGAGACCTGTGTTTTCTTCAGATACTGGTCCCAAAGTGTCACATTTCTTTAGATTTTGCATCCCAGACATTTTGCCAAACTGTCATTCTCCACAGGATTTTCTCCTCAGATACCTCTGTATTCTTCAGACACTGGTTCCCTTATGTATCTTTTCCTCAGATACTGCATTTCAAACATATATGATATGTGTTCTCCTCACTTTTTTTTTTTAATCTCAGAGACCTGTGTTTTCTTCAGAGATGGGTTCCCTTAATGTCACTTTTCCTCAGAGTCCACGTCTCAGATATTTGTGAGAAACAGTTGTTCTCCACAGGACTCTCTCCTCAGAGACCTGTGTTTTCTGTGGACACTGGTTGCCAAAGTGGCACTTTTCCTCAGATTTTGCATCTCAGATATGTACAGTATGTACGTCTCCTCACATTTTTGTTTGCCTCAGTGATGCATATTTTCTTCAGACATGGGTTCCCTTATGGATACTTTTCCTCATTTTACCATCTCACACACTTATGATGAACTGAAATTCTCCACAGGATTTTCTCCTCAGAGAAAACAGGATGGAGGATGCATTTTCCTTGAGACACTCTTTCCCAAAGTGTCACTTTTCCTTAGATTTTGTGTGCCAGACATTCGAAACAATCATTTTCCACAGGATTTTCTCCTCAGAGACTAGTGTATTCTTCTAACACTGGTTCCCTGAATGTCACTTTTCCTCAGATACTGCACCTCAGAAATGTACAATATATATTTCTCCTCAGGATTTTTTGTCTCAGAGCCGTGTGTTTTCTTCAGACCCGGGTTCCCATAAGGTCACTTTTCTTTGGATTTTCCGTCTCAGACACTTCTGTCGAACTGAAATTCTCCATTTCTCCTCAGAGAACTGCATCTTCCTCAGATGCTGGTCTGAGTGTCACTTTTCTTAGATTTTACATCTCAGACATTTATGATGAACAGTCATCCTCCATCCTGTTTTGTCTTCAGAGACCTGTGTTTTCTTCAGACACAGGTCCCAAAGTGTCACATTTGCTCAGATTTTGTGTCCCAGACATTTGTGCCATACTGTCGTTCTCCACAGGATTTTCTCCTCAGACACCTATGTATTCTTCAGACACTGCTTCCCTTAATGTCACTTTCCTCTGATACTGCATCTCAAACATGTATGATATGTGTTCTCCTATCTTTTTTTTTTTTGTTATTTTTTAATCTCAGAGACCTGTGCTTTCTTCAGAGATATGATCCCTTAATGTCACTTTTCCTCAGATTTCACGTCTCAGACATTTGTGAGAAATAGCCATTCTGCCCAGGATTTTCTCCTCAGAGACCTGTGATTTCTTTAGCGACTGGTTCCTAAAGTGTCACTTTCCCTAAGATATTGCATCTCAGACATGTACACCATGTACTTCTCCTTACATTTTTTGTTTTAGTGATGTATGTATTCCTCAGACACAGATTTCCTTAATGTCAGTTTTCCTCAGATTTTCCATCTCAGACACTTATGATGAACTGAAATTCTCCACAGGATTTTCTCCTCAGAGACCTGCTATTTCCTCACTGGTTCCCAAGGTGTCATTTTTCTTCAGATTTTGCTTTTCTGACACATATGACGACACGTATCTCCACAGGAGCATATCATCAGAGACCTGTGTTTTCCTCAGAAACTGGTTGCCAAGGTGTCATTTTCCCTCAGATTGTGCGTTTCTAGCACTTATGACGACGTGTATCTCCACAGGTTTTTCTCCTCAGGGTCCTGCATTCTCTTCAGACACTGGTTCCTGAGTTTTCACTTTTCTGGAGATTTTGCATTATGACACTAATGATGAATCGATCTCCATGGGTATTTCTTCTAAGAGACATGTGTTTTCCTCAGACACTGGTTTCCAAGGTGTCATTTTTCCTCAGATTTTTTTTTGCATCTGACACTTATGAGGACGCATATCCCCACAGGTTTATCTCCTCAGAGACCTGTGTTTTCCAAAGAAACGTGTTGCCAAGGTGTTACTTTTCCTCAGATTTTGTGTTTTCGAACATTTATGAGGACGTGTATCTCCACAGGTTTCTCACCTGCATTTTCTTCAGAAACTGGTTGCCGAGGAGTCACTTTTCCTCAGATTGGGCGTTTTTGAACACTTTTAAGAAGGTATATCACTGCAGGTTTTTCTCCTCAGAGACCTTCATTTTCCTCAGAAACTGGTTTAGAAAGTGCCACTTTTCCTCAGATTTTGCATTTTCGAACACTTTGGAGGAAGCGTATCTCCACAGGTATTTCTCCTCAGACCTGGCGTTTCCTCAGAAACTGGTGTAGAAGATGTCACTTTTCCTCAGATTTTGTGTTTTTAAACATTTATGAGGAAACGTATCTCCACAGATTTTCTTCTCAGAGACCTGCTATTTCCTCAGAAACTGGTTGCCAAGGAGTCACTTTACCTCATAGTTTACATTTTTCAACACTTATGAGGAAGTGTATCTCCACAGGTATTTCTCATCAGAGACCTGCGTTTTCCTCACATACTGGTTCCTAAGGTGTCACTTAACCTCAGATTTGGCATTTATGATTACTTTTGGGGTGGTATATCTCCACAGATTTTTCTCCTCAGAGACCATCCGTTTCCTCAGAAAATGATTTAGAAGGTGTCACATTTCCTCAGAATTCATGTTTTCACACACTTATGAGGAAGCTTATCCCTACAGGTTTTTCTCCTCAGACACCTGTGTTTTCCTCAGAAAGTGGTTGCTAAGGTGTCACTTTTCCTCAAATTTTGCGTTTTGGAACACTTATGAGGAAGCGTATCTCCACAGGTTTTTCTCTTCAGACAGCTGCGTTTTCCTCAGAAACTGGTTGCCAAGGAGTCACTTTGTTACAGGGTAGCCCAGAGTGGACTTGGGCTGCCTGTCTGTGGGGCCTCACCCGCAGGCTCAAAATGTAATTTTCTGCAGGCACACACAGAAAGGGTGATGGGTTTATTTACAAAAAGGGGAAAGGAAAAGGAACCAATCTAGGGAAAGAGAGAGGGATACAAAGTAGCTGGAATATTTTACCAGCTTGGCTAACTTGGAGCTCTAGTCCCACATTAACACTGCTAGCCCCAGTCACACCGTTTGAGAGCAGTTGCTCCAGAGAGAGAGAGAACCATTACCTCTCCAGAGCGACAGTTGGAAAACCGCTCCCTATTTATCCCCCAAAGTCCCAGGATGCCGCTTAGCTCGGCCCTTAGGTCCTCGCAGTTCTCTCCTTGGTTCTGCTGGGAGTTGTAGTTTTCCAATCACTGGAGTAGGGGGTGGAATCCAGAAAGCTGGAGTAGGGGTGGGGTCCACCAAACTCTGCAGAGTTCTTTTAAATTAACTCTTAAAAAATTTTACCTCAGATTTTGTGCTTTCGAACACTTGTGAGGAAGCGTATCTCCACAGGGTTTTCTCCTCAGATACCTGCATTTTCCTCAGAAACTGGTTGCCAAGGAGTTACTTTTCCTCAGATTTTGTGTTTTCAAACATTTATGAGAAAGTGTATCTCCATGGTTTTTCTCCTCAGAGTTTCGTTTTCCTCAGAAACTGGTTGCCAAAGGAGTCACTTTTCCTTAGATTTTGTGTTTTTTGAACACTTATGAGGAAGTGTATCTCCACAGGTTTTTCTCCCCAGAGAGCTGCATTTTCCTCAGCAGCTGATTGCCAAGTAGCCACTTTTCCTCATTTTTTGAGTTTTGGAACACTTATGAGGAAGCGTATCTCCACAGGTTTTTCTGAGAGAGCTGCGCGTTTTCCTCAGACACTGGTTCCCAAAGTGTCATTTTCCCCTCAGATTTTGCATCTCAGATGCATACAGTATGTATGTCTCCTCACTTTTTTTTTTCTTTTTTTAACTAAGAGACATTTGTTTTCTTCAGACACTGGTTCTGAAATGGTCACTTTCCCTTATATTTTCCTTCTCAGACACCTATGACGAACTGAAATTCTCCACAGGTTTTCTTCCTCAGCAACTTGAATTTTCCTCAGACACTGGTTCCCAAAGTGTCACTTTTCCTCAGATTTTGCATCTCAGACATATATGCTATGTTCTTCTCTTCACGTTTCCTTTACTCAGAGACATTTGTTTTCTTCAGACACAGGTTCCCAACTGGTCACTTTTCCTCAGATTTTCCATTGCAGACACTTACGAACTGAAATTCTCCACAGAATTTTGTCCTCAGAGAGCTGCATTTTCCTCAGACACTGGTTCCCAAAGTATCACTTTTCCTCAGATTTTGCATCTCAATCATGTATGGTATGTGATTTTCCTCATTTTTTCTCTTTTCTCAGTGCTGTGTGTTTTCTTCAGAAATGGGTTCATTACAGTCAGTTTTCCTCAGATTTTCCATCTCAGACACTTATGATGAACTGAAATTCTCCACAGGATTTTTCTTCAGAGACCTGCCTACATTTTCCTCAAACACTGGTTCCCAAAGTATCACTTTTCCTCAGATTTGGCATCTCAGACATTGTTGCTGAACATTCATTCTCCACAGGATTTTCTCCTGAGAGACATAAATTTTCCTCAGACACTGGTTCCCAAATTGCATCTAAGACTTGAATACTGTGTACTTCTCCTCATGCGTTTTTTTTTTTTTTTTGCCTCAGAGACCTGCATTTTCCTCAGACACTTGTTCCCAAAGTGACACTTTTCCTCAGATTTTGCATCCCAGACATTTGTGATGAATAGTCATTCTCCACAGGATTTTCTCCTCAGACATCTGTGTATTTTTCAGATACTGGTTCCCTTAATATCACTTTTCCTCAGATATTGCCTCTCAGACTTGAACACTATGTCCTTCTCCTCACGTTTCTTTGACTCAGAGACCTGTGTTTTCTTCAGATACGGGTTCCCAAAATTTCACTTTTCCTCAGGTTTTGCATCTCAGACATGTACACTGTACTTCTCCTCACTTTTTTTCTTTTTGCCTCAGTGATGTGTATTTTCTTCAGAAATGGATTTTCCCTTAATGTTACTTTTCTTGAGATTTTCTGTCTCAGATACTTATGATGAGCTGAAATTCTCCACAGGATTTTTTCCTCAAAGACCCTCATTTTCCTCAGACAATGATTTCCAAGGTGTCACTTTCTTTCATATTTTGCTATTCAGATATTTGTGACAAACAGTCATTCTCTATTGGATTTTTGCCTCAGAGACCTGTGTGTTCTTCAACCCCTGGTTCTCTTAATGTCCCTTTCCCTCAAATTCTCCGTCTCACACATACGACAAATTGAAATTCTCCACAGTATTTTTCTCCTCATACCCTGCATTTTCCTCAGACGCTGGTTCCCAAAGCGTCACTTTTCCTCAGATATTGTATTTCAGACATGTACGTTGTATACTTCAACATTTTTTTTCCCCTCAGAGATGTGTATTTTCTTCAGACACGGGTTCCCTTAAGGTCACTTTTCCTCAGATTTTCTGTCTCAGATACTTTGATGAACTGAAATTCTCTACAGGACTTTCTCTTCAGAGACCTCATTTTCCTCAGAAACTGGTTCCCAAAGTGTCACTTATTCTCAGATTTTGCATCTCAGACATTTGTGATGAACAGTCTTTCTCCATAGATTTTCTCCTCTGAGACCTGTGTTTTCTTCAGGCACGATTCCCTTAATGTCACTTTTCCTCAGATTTTCTATCTCAGATACTTGTGAGGAATTAAAAATTTCCACAGTATTTTCTCTTCAGAGACCCCATTTTCCTCAGATATGTTTCCTTTAGCATCACTTTTCCTTGGATTTTGCATCTGAACACTTATACCCCACATCTTTCTTCACTTTTTTTTGTTCTCAAACACTTGTGTTTTCCTCAGACACTCGTTCCCAATCTTCACTGTTTTTCAGATTTTGTGTCCCTGGACTGTTGGGGACCTGCCCCGATTTCAGGCTGTTGAAAGGCAAACACAGGCAGGATCCTAAGGTGGGAATGACGTTGGCGAGCAGGTATTCCAAAAATTGGGGGGCAAAGGGGAGCGGGTCTGAGGAAGACACGGGAGTCGGAGTTGGGTGCAAGTGTTGTGTCAGGTTTCGAGTTTCCCAAAGACCACCACACTGTTGGAGTCATGGCTGTAAATTTAAGCCACCAAGGGAAAGACCTGCGGGGGTGGAAGTGTGGTCCCTAGGAAATGGGGAGTTTCCAGGTTCCTAGGGTGGTCCCTAGGAAATGGGGAGTTTCCAGGTTCCCTACCCCACCCAGAAGGAGAGTGGAGCTGAGGAGAGAAAAAGGAGAGAAGAGAAGGAATGAGGAGAGAAGAAAAAAGGAAGGAAGCAGGATGGAGAAGAAGGACCTGAGGAAGCCACATGGAGCAGCAAGCATGTGAGGAAGAAGCTGTGCTTGTTTTCTGGCCCTGAACTTGCTAAGGCAGATATGGGTGAGATACCTGTAGGGAGGTGACTATGGCAGTGTTTATATTGATTTTGCTCTTTCCTCGCAGATTTGTCTGGCCATGGGTCTCGGCCAGAAGGTGCTTTAGTCTTATGGCTGCTTTCAGGCCTTGCTTTGGGCCAGTCCCTTTTGGGTTGACTTTTGCCCACGAGGGGATGGGTCACTTCAGGGGTTTGATTTAGAAGTTGTATTCTTTGTGTTCCGTATTGTATATTCACTGTATTAAAGTCCCTTTTCATTAAAGTTTTATATGTTTTGTCTTGATGCGGCGGATGGCAGAACCCACTTAGAGCAGGCAGGTTTGGGGCTTCAGGGGTGCCCCTCTCTCCCTGTCCTGTAACAGAAGGAGGGTTGAGTGAAGATGACTTGGGCATCTCTGCTAAGGTCTTTGTGCGTCCATCCTGTGCCTGGGAGTATGGGCTCTAGACCTGCAGGCCCGAGGATGGGCACCAGGGATGGAGTTGGCAGGATGAGGACACAAGGGCAGCCGACAAAACAGACAAGGGCAGACACCCAACATGTAGGGGACAGCAGCCAAAATATGGTAGGAGGGGAAAGGCCAGAGCCCAGAGGGGAGGAGAGCCCAGCAGGTCCACTGTGTGAACCCCTCGGCCCTGTGCCCCAGGGGCAGAGGCTCTCCTGGGCAGGCAGGAGACCCCACTGGGGGTGGGACACCAGCACCTGGGGCCCACCGTGGGGAATCTAGCAGCCCCTCCTGAGCCCTCTAGGGTCTGCAATCCTGGTTTCTAGCCCTGGTTCCACAAGGGGTCTCGCCAGCTGCTGCACCCTGCATCCACCTGGTTATTCCCGGGTGGGCCCATCTGGTGCTGGTGTTCCCCATTATGGAGGGTTCATCTTGGTGCACCCACGGCGGTTGAGCCTGTTCTGGTGATTTCCTTGTCCTTGTGTCTCCTCCTGACCAGGTGTCATGTCTCTGTGTGTGTCCACAGTGTTGGGAGTGTCTGGAGAGTGACCACTGGTCACACTGCATCTGCAGTGTAGTTGTGATGTCCTTTCACTGGTGGCTGACCCCTGTTTATTTAAATCATTTTCAGCTAAAGATAAAATTCCCTTTTTATTTTTTAAGTTTGGTTTATTTGTGCATGCAAGAACTGGGGCACAAGCCAGAGGTGCGGGGCTGGGGGTGAGAGGATTCACCAGAGACAGTAACAATACATTTACACTTTTATAAATTATGTAAAAAGGCAAAGTGTGTTTATGTGGATTGCAAACGAGCAGGCGCCTCGGTTC